>NC_092242.1:46728052-46898052 GCF_036320965.1 Panulirus ornatus | reverse complement strand
AATGCTTGAAGCTTCGTAGCCGAAGCAACATGAACCAATGTGCTACATGCGGCATAGAGGATAGTCTAAGCCGCACTGCAATCAGCGGCACACAGGACAGTCACCACAAAGAAGGAAAATCTTAAGTTGCCTGTATAGGGCATCATAGAAATAACGTATGGATTGGCATGAAGTGCACTGAACTTCTTATCTTTTAAACGAGGAACGTAATGTAAACTTTAAATTTTATCCTGCAATTATAGATAAGGATAGTAGTATGAGGGTTAAGATGATGTAGGAAAATGATGCGTGAATCATTTACTGATATCGAGACATTCTCTGATACCCTTACCTAGCGACATTAATAGTGGGAATGTGGAAAGGGCTGTGAAGATTTGGGGAAAAACATCAGGCCAGTGTTCACCCTAGCTTACCATCACACACTTGCAACCTCATCTGTTGCCTCTTCGACAACTATGCATCAACTTAACCCCCACCCTCACCAAATTGCCACAGATGATAAAGTGTAATGCAGTGAGCACTCCACCCCACTCTTCACCTAACTTTACCCTCAAACTCAGGCATAACCTCACCCCTGCCTTGCTATCAACCTCATCCGTAATCTCACTTTCAACCTCATCAGTTGTGCCACAGTACAGGAGTTCTACCGTCTCCCCAGAGAAGAGGCGGACCATAGTACTATGTATGAAAACGAACAAATCCAATTCATTGATCACCCTAACCTAATTATTAGACACATGCACAACCTCATTCTTAACCTCTCCCTCTACTTAATACATCAACATTATTTCTCTGAACTTCATCAGATTGTCACAGGTAAGGTGTTATGTGAGCATTCCACATAAAACCTTATTATTTGTGATAGTATGGTTAGGTTCAGATTGAGATTGGAAGTAACGTTGATGTATTAAGTTGTGGGTGAGGTTAAGAGCAGTGTCTTCACTGATTTCACCCTCAACCTTCATTAAAGTGCAGACTTATGTTCATCCTTACCTAATTGTTTAACTCATGAATATCGTCATATTTAATCTTACCCATAATGTTGTACTTCTGTTTGACTCCCTTCCTCACCAAGGTGTTAAAGTGAGTAGACCACTTCAATCCTAACTCTAATATATGGACAGAGTTTATTATTTGTCAAAAATGAATGATATTTTATGTGATGGCACAACATACTTTAAACTTAGCAGAAATTCCCTCAAAGCAGTTAATTCTCACTTTGATAAAGAACTGAAGTTGTTGAAAGGTAATGCTTCTCATCAAAAGATTTTCCTTATTGTCCCCTTCATTACCATATGTGTTTGGACATATAAAAACACATAAGCTAAACTTTTCAGCAAGACCCATAGTGAGTTCAGTGGGCTGTCACATACAAACTATCAAAATGGTTAGTTTGTATGTTAGGCCCACTAGTTGGTAATATATCAAATTCTAATATCATGAGCAATGTAGATTTAGTTAACGAGCTTCATGATACCCAAGTTGATTTTGAATTCATACTAGTAAGTTATTTTTCATCCTTGTTCACAAAAGTTCCAGTTGATGACCTCTTAAAATATCTGTTTCAGATTGTTTATCGAATATATATAACTGTATATGAGACTGTGTATTTCAATTTAATGGAGAACATTGTGCTCAGAAATTTGATATGGCAATAGGTAACTCTTTTTCATTAGAATCTGAGTAATCTTTACATGGAATTCTTTGAAACAAAACAGTGAATGATCTTTTGAGTGATGACTTAACATACTTTAAACTTAGTAAGAATCCCCATGAAGCAGTTAATTGCTAATTTCAATGAAGAGCTAAAGTTTTTGAAAGGTAATGGTTCTCTAATCAAAAGGTTGTCATCTTTGTCCCCTTCATTGCCATATATGTATGGACTTATCAAAACACATAAACATAATTTTCCATCAAGACCTATAGTGAGTTCAGTGGGCTCCATCACGTATAAATTATCAAAGTGGTTAGTTTATTAAACCCATTAGTGGGAAAGATATCAAATTCTAATATCATGAACAACATGAATTTAGTTAAAAAGCTTAATGATATCAAAATTGATTTCAAACTGTTTAGCTTTGATGTTTCATCTCTGTTCACAAAAGTTCCAGTTGATGACCTCTTAGAATATATATTTGATGGATGCTATTCATTTACCTGTTTGAATTTATAAATTGTGTATAGAAGATTGTGTAATTCAATTTAGTGGAGAAAATTATGCTAAAAAATTTGGTATAGCAATGGATAACCCTCTGTCAACTGTATTAAGTAATCTTTACATGCAATTCTTTGAAACAAAGTAAAGGAAATCTTACATTCTAATGCAATTTGGTCTAGGTAAGTAGATGGTGTTTATTGTGTTTGGCCAACAAATAAAAATTTATGGACATTTCTCCCTTTACTTAACCATTTTGTACCATCCATCAACTGTACTGTAGAAATTTGATGTAATGGTATGTTACCATTTTTAGATTGCACGATCCATAGGGAGGGAAACAAGTTTCACTTGCCCTGGTTCAGTACATCAGCAGGACGTTGACCCCAGTATACCACATCGTTCCAGTTCACTCTATTCCTGCACGCCTCTCACCCTTCTGTATGTTCAGGCCCCGATCGTTCAAAATTTTTTAACTTCAATCCTTCCTTCTCCAATTTGGTCTCCTGTTACTTATTGTTCCCTAAACCTCTGACACATATATCCATTTGTCAACCTTTCCCCGCTCATTCTCTCCATATGTCCAAACCATTTCAACACACACACCTTACTGTTGGAGGGCATTTGGTGTTCTGTGAAAAATTTGCATTCATATGCACTATATTTGTACATAAACCTCCGCGTGTAAGAGTGAGGTCTGTAGAATTATTGAGTGCTCGCATTGAGTTTGACGGGATTTGACCAGTTTATATCCCATTGCTCATGGATGTGAGATGAAGGGTATTTGATTACTAGTGATCAAATACTCTAATCCTTATTAGGAGCTATCATAGCCTAACTGTTTGCTTTACCAAGTACCAGGCAAAAGGTCCGGGTTTGAATATTTGCTGTTGGAGGGTATTATGTGTTCTATGAAAATTGTGCATTCATAGGCATTATATTTGTGTTCATGTACCTCCATGTGTGACTGGAATTTCTGTAAAATTGCTGACCACTTTTAATGTGAGCCTGATGGAATTTGATCAGTTTAGACCCCTTTGCTCATAGATGTGAGATGTAGGATTTTCGATTACTAGTGATTGAATAGTCTTTTCCCTATTAGGTGAGAACATAGCAGAGCATTTCTTGTTCCCAGGTACCAGGCAAAAGGTCTGGGTTCCAATCCTTGCAGTTGCAGGGCATTATGTGTTCTCTAAAAAGTGCATTTATATGCACTGTATTTGTGTTCATATACCTCCACATGTGACTGAAAGTTCTGTAAAATTGCTAACTACTTTTAATGTGAGCCTAATGGGAATTTGATTGGTCTAGACCCTGTTGTTCATGAATATAGCCAAGAGATAAGCGTTTCCAGCCTCCACATAAAAGGTCTTTTATACTCTATGAAAAGTTCACATTCATGTTTACTATATTTGTGTTCCTCCTCGTATGACGTTAATATCTTTAAAATTGCTCATTACTGGTAATGTGAGACTGGTGAGATTTAATCAGTCTAGACTGCGTTGCTCATGGATGTTTGACAAAGGGTATTCGATTGCTAGTAATCGAATAGTTATTTCTGTATTGTGGGCAATTGTAACTGAGTGGTTAGAGTTCCCAGTTACCTTACAAAATGTCTGGGTTTAAATCCTTGCTGTTGGAGGGCTTTATGTGTTGTGTGAAAAGTTTTCATTGATATACACTGTATTTGTGTTCATATATCTCTGTGTGACAGAAGGCTCTGTAAGTTTGCTGACTATTGGTACTGTGAGCCAGATGGGATTTGACCGGTCTGGTCCCTGTTGCTCATGGATGTGAGAGGAAGTGGATTCGATTACTAGTGATTGATTAGTCATTTTCCTTTTAGGGATGATCATAGCCAAGTGGTAGGCATTCCCAGCTACCATGGAAAAAAGATTCCAGGTTTGAATCCTTGCTGTTGGAGGGTATTATGTGTTTTATGAGAAGTTGGCATTCATTTGTACAATATTTTTGTTCATATGCCTCCACGTGCGATAGTAAGGTCTGTAAAATTGATGGCTACTATTAATGTGAATGTGATGGGATTTGACTTGTCTAGAAACCCATTGCTCATGGATATGAGATGAAGGGTATTTCATAACCTAGTAACCTAAATAATAATTTCCCTTTTAGGGGCAATCAGGTCTGGGTTCAAATCCTTGCTGTTGGAGGGCATTATGTGATCTATGAAAATTGTGCGTTCATATGCAGTATACTTGTGTTCATATACTTCCAAGTGTGACAGTAAGTTCTGTAAAATTGCTTACTACTCATAATGTGAGCCTGATGGGATTTGCCTGGTGTAGACCTCCATTGCTCATGGATGTGAGACGAAGGGTATTCGATTACTAGTGATTGAATTGTCGATTCCCAGTTAGGGGCTATCTTAGCTGAGCTGTTAGTTTTACCAAGTACCAACAAACAAAATTTCTGGGTTTGAATATTTGCTGTTTGAGGGCATTATGTGCCATATGAAAATTGTGTTCATATGCATTAGATTTGTGTCATATATCTCCATGTGTGACTGGAAGTTCCATAAGACTGCTGATTACTTTTAATATGAGCCTTATGGGATTTGATCAGGTCTTGACCCTGATTCTCATAGATGTGAGACGTAGGATTTCTGATTACTGCTAATCAAATGGTCATTTCCCTATTAGGCGAGATTGTAGCCAAGCGTTCATAAAGCCTTCCCAGTTACCTGGCAAAAGGCCTGGGTTCAAATTCCTTGTTGTAGGGAGTGCATTATGTGTTTTGTGAAAAGTGAGTGTTGGTATACACTATATTTGTGTTTATACACCTCCACATGTGACTGGAAGTTTTGTTAATTTACTGACTAATTTTTATGTGTGCCTGATGGGATTTGATCGATCTAGACCCACTTGCTCTTGGAGATGTGTTGAAGGGTGTGATTACTAGTAATCAAATAGTTATTTTTTTTGTCTTGAACGGTGCAATTACTAGTAATCAAATAGTTATTTTTGTTAGTGGCAATCATAGCCGAGCTGTTAGCTTTTCCAGTTTCCATGCAAAAGTTCAAGCCAGGTTAGATTCTTGCTGTTTGGAGGTCTTATATGTTCTATGAGAAGTTCATGTCCACATGCACTATGTGTTCATATATGTACCTCCAATTATGACATTAATTATGACATTGATATACACTATATTTGTGTTCATATATCTCTGTGTGACAGAAGGCTCTGTAAGTTTGCTGACTATTGGTACTGTGAGCCAGATGGGATTTGACCAGTCTGGTCCCCGTTGCTCATGGATGTGAGAGGAAGGGGATTCGATTACTAGTGATTGAGTAGTCATTTTCCTTTTAGGGATGATCATAGCCAATTGGTAGGCATTCCCAGCTACCATGGAAAAAAGATTCCAGGTTTGAATCTTTGCTGTTGGAGGGCTATTATGTGTTTTATGAGAAGTTGGCATTCATTTGTACAATATTTTTGTTCATATGCCTCCACGTGTGATAGTAAGGTCTGTAAAATTGATGGCTACTATTAATGTGAATGTGATGGGATTTGACTTGTCTAGAAACCCATTGCTCATGGATATGAGACGAAGGGTATTTCATAACTAGTAACCAAATAATAATTTCCCTATTAGGGGCAATCAGGTTTGGGTTCAAATCCTCGCTGTTGGAGGGCATTATGTGATCTATGAAAATTGTGCGTTCATGTGCAGTATACTTGTGTTCATATACTTCCAAATGTGACAGTAAGTTCTGTAAAATTGCTTACTACTCATAATGTGAGCCTGATGGGATTTGCCTGGTGTAGACCTCCATTGCTCATGGATGTGAGACGAAGGGTATTCAGTTACTAGTGATTGAATTGTCAATTCCCTGTTAGGGGCTATCTTAGCTGAGCTGTTAGTTTTACCATGTACCAAACAAACAAAATTTCTGGGTTTGAATATTTGCTGTTTGAGGGCATTATGTGCCACATGAAAATTGTGTTCATATGCATTAAATTTGTGTCATATATCTCCACGTGTGACTGGAAGTTCCATAAGATTGCTAATTACTTTTAATATGAGCCTTTGGGATTTGATCAGTCTTGACCCTGATTCTTGTGGATGTGAGCCGTAGGATTTCTGGTTACTATTAATCAAATAGTCATTTCCCCCTTAGGCGAGATTGTAGCCAAGCGTTTATAAAGCCTTCCCAGTTACCTGGCAAAAGGCCTGGGTTCAAATCCCTGTTGTAGGAGTGCATTATGTGTTTTATGAAAAGTGAGTGTTGGTATACACTATATTTGTGTTTATATACCTCCACATGTGACTGGAAATTTTGTAAATTTACTGACTAATTTTTATGTGTGCCTGATGGGATTTGATCGATCTAGACCCACTTGCTCATGGAGATTTGTTGAAGGGTGCGATTACCAGTAATCAAATAGTTATTTTTTTTGTCTTGAAGGGTGCAGTTACTAGTAATCAAATAGTTATTTTTGTTAGTGGCAATCATAGCCGAGCTATTAGCTTTTCCAGTTTCCATGCAAAAGTTCCAGCCAGGTTAGATTCTTGCTGTTAGAAGGTCTTATATGTTCTATGAAAAGTTCATGTCCACATGCACTATGTGTTCATATATGTACCTCCAATTATGACATTAAGTTTTTTTAAATTGCTCATTCCTGGTAATGTGAGACATGGGATGTGATGGGTCTAGGTTGCATTGCTCATGGCTATTTGCCAAGGATATTTGATTACTAGTAACTGAATAGTTATCTCCTTATTACAGGCAATCATAGCCAACCAGTTAGAGTTCCCAGTTACCTTGCAAAATGTCCGGGTTTGAATCCTTGCTGTTAGAGGGCATTTAGTGTTCTATGTAAAGTGCGTGTTGATATATACTATGTTTGTGTTCATATATCTCTCTGTGTGACAGTAAGTTATGTAAAATTGCTAACTTATGGTAATGTGAGCCTGATGGGATTTGACTGGTCTAGACCCCATTGCTCGTGGATGAGAGGAAGGGTGTTTGATTACTAATAATCGAGTTGTCATTTCTTTATTAGGGATGATCATAGCCAAACAGTAGGCGTTCCCAGCTACTAGGCAAAAGGTCCAGGTTCGAATCCTTGGTGTTGGAGGGCATTATGTGTTCTTATGGAAAGTGTGTGTTCATATGCAGTATATTTGTGTTCATATACTTCCACTTATGACAGAAAGTTCTGTAAAATTTCTTACTACTGGTAATGTGAGCTTGATGGGATTTGACCGATGTAGACCCTGTTGCTTATGATGTGAGAGGAAGGGTATTCAATTACTAGATATTGAATAGTCATATACTTATTAGGGCTGATCATAGCCGAATGGTTAGCATTCCCAGCTAATACACGGGATATCCTTATTTGAATCCTTGTGTTCTATGAAAAGTGCGTGTTCATATGCAGTATATTTGTGTACATATACTTCCACCTGTGATAGTAGGTTCTGTAAGATTGTTTACTTCTGGTAATGTGAATCAGATTGGATTTGATCAGTGTAAATCCTGTTGCTCATGGATGTAAGATGAAGGGTATTTGATTACTAGTAATTAAATAGCCATTTCCTTATTAGGGGCCATGATAAATGAGCAGATAGGGTTCCCAAATACCATGCAAAAGTTACAGATTCGAATCCTTGCTGTAGGAGGGCATTATGTGTTCTATGAAAAGTGTGATCATAGCTAAGCTGTTAGTGTTCCCAGCTGCCACTCAAAATGTCCGAGTTTGAATCCTTGCTGTTGATGGGCATTATGTTTTCATTGAAAAGTATATTTGTGTTCATATACTTCCAAGTGTGACATTAAGTTCTGTAAAATTGCTTACCACTCGTAATGTAAGCTTGATAGGATATGATTGGTCTAGACCATGTTGCTCATGAATGTGAGACAAAGGGTGTTCGAGTACCAGTGATTGAATAGTTGAATCCCTATAGGGGCTCATAGCTGAGCTGTTAGCTTTCCCAAGCACCAGGCAAAAGGTTCACATATTTGCAGCTGGAGGGCATTATGTGTTCCGTGAAAATTGTGCGTTCATATGCATTATTTTTGTGTTCATATATCTCCTTTCAAATTGCTGACTACTTTTAATATGAGCCTTACAGGATTTGATCGGTCTTGACCCTTTGCTCATGGATGTGAGTCATAGGATTTCCGATTACTTTTGATCAAATAGGCATTTTCCTATTAGATGCAATCGTAGTCGAGTGATTAGCGTTCCCATTTACCTGGCAT
Source organism: Panulirus ornatus (assembly GCF_036320965.1). NCBI lineage: Eukaryota > Metazoa > Arthropoda > Malacostraca > Decapoda > Palinuridae > Panulirus > Panulirus ornatus. The sequence continues at coordinate 46,889,671 of NC_092242.1, read as the reverse complement.
AAGGTGTGGGTTTGAATCTTTGCTGTGTTCTGTGAAAAGTGTGACTGGAAGCTCTGTAAAATTGCTAACTACTTTTATTGAGTGGTGGGATTTGATTGATCTAGACCCCCGATACTCGTGGATATGAGTCAAAGGGTACGATTACAAGTAATCAAATAGCCATTATGTGTTAGGGCCGATCAAAGCAGAGCGGTTAGTGTTTCCAGCTTCAGTGCCCAAGGTCCGGGTTTAAATCCATGTTGTTAGAGGGTCTTATATATAAACTTATATGTTCTATGAAAAGTTTATGTTTATATGAACTATGCGTTCATATCCCTGCATGTATGACATAAAGTTCTTTTGAATTGCTTTTTACTTGTTATGTGAGACTGATGGGATTTGTTCAGTCTAGACTTCATTGCTCATGGATGTTTGATGAAGGGTATTTGATTACTAGTAATTGAATAGTTATTTCCGTTATGGGAATCATAGCCGACCAGTTAGTGTTCCCAGTTACCTTGCAAAATGTCTGGGTTTGAATCCTTGCTGTTAGAGGGCATCATGTATTCTATTTGTGTTCATGTACCTCTTTGTGTGACAGTAAGTTAAGTAGAATTGCTGACTCCTGGTAATAGGAGACAGATGGCATTTGACCGGTTAAGACTCTGCTACTCATGGATGTGAGAGGAAGGATATTCGATTACTAGTAATTGAGTTGTCATTTCTCTGTTAGGAAAGCTTGTAGCCAAGCGGTAGGCATTTCTACCTATCAGGCAAAAGGTCCAGGTTTGAATCTTGCAATTGGAAGCCATTATGTGTTCTGTGAAAAGTTGGCGTTCATATGACCTATATTATTGTTCATATACCTCCATATGTGACAGTAAGTTCAGTAAAACTGATGATTACTGTTAATGTGAGTGTGATGGGATTTGACCAGTCAAGACCCTGTTGTTCTTGGATATCTGACGAAGGGCATTTGATTTCTAGTAATCAGATAATCATTTCCCTATTTGGAGCAATCATATCCAAGCAGTTATCTTTTCCAGCTACCACTTAAAAGGTCTGTGTTCGATTCCTTGCTTTTGGAGAGCATTATGTGTTTTATGAAAAGTTGGCATTGATTTGGACTATTTTTGTTGCTATACCTCTACACATGCGAGATTAAGTTCTATAAAATTGCTGGTCTACTGGTAATGGGAGCCTAATGGGATTTGACCAGCGTAGATCCCGGTGCTTATGGATATGAGACAAAGCGTATTCATTTACCAATACTCGAATATTCATTCCCCTATTAAGGGTAATCATAGCCGAGTAGAGTTCTCAGCTACCTTGCAAAGTGTCCGGGTTCAAATCATTGCTGTTAAAGAGCATTATGTGTTCTACGAAAAGTATGCTATGAAAAGTACCCGTTCATATGCAATATATTTGTATTCACATACCCCACTGTGTGACATTAAGTTCTGTTAAATTACGGACTACTGGTAATGTGAGTCTAATGGGATTTGATCGGTCTAGACCCCGTTCCTCGTGGATATAAGTTTAAGAATATTATTACAAGTAATCGAATTGTCATTTGCATATGAGAGGTGATCATATCTGAGATGATAGCGATCCCAGCTACCACACATAAGGTTCAGGTTCGCCTCCTTGTTGTTGGAGAGTATTTTGTGTTCTATGAAAAGTACGCTTCCATATGAAATATATTTGTGTTCATATACCTCTATTTTTGACAGTAACTTCAGTAAGATTAGTGAATATTAGTAATGTGAGCCTGATGGGATTTGACTGGTCTAGAGCCCATTGCTCAAGGATGTGAGACAAAGGGTATTCGATTATTAGTAATTGTATGGTTATTTCCCTATTGGGGTGATCATAGCTAAGTAGTAGGCATTCCCTGCTACCAGGCAAAATGTCCAGGTTCGAGTCCTTGCCATTGGTGAGCATTATATGTTTTTGGAAAGTGCATGTTCATATGCACTATATTTGTCTTCATACACCTCCATGTGACGGTAATTTCTGTAGAATTGACTGCTGTTAGTGTGAGTGTGACGGGATTTGACAAGTCTAGAACCTGTTGCTCATAGATGTAAGGGGAAAGGTATTCGATTACTAGTAATCGATTGTTCATTTCCCTATTAAGGGCAATCATAGCTGAGTGGGTAGTGTTCCCAGCTACCACACAAAAGGTCCAGGTTTGAATCCTTGCTTTTGGAGGGTATAATGTATTTCATAAGTTCATATACCTTCTTGTCTGACAGTAAGTTCTGTAAAACTGCTGACTACTTTTAATGTGGACGTGATGGGATTTAAGTGATTTATACCCCGTTGCTCATGGATGCGAGTCATAGGATACAATTACTAATAATTTAACATTCATTTTCCTATTAGGGGCAATCATAGTTGAGTGATTAGCATTACCAGCTACCACACAAAATGTGTGGGTTTGAATCCTTGCTGTTAAAGGGCCTTATATGTTCTATAAAAAGTTTGTATTTTTATGTAGTGTATTTGTGCTCATGTACCTCCATGTGTGACATTAAGTTCTTTAAAGTTGCTGACTTCTGGAATGTGAGACTGATGGGAGTTGATCGATCTAGACTTCGTTGCTCATGGATTCTTAAGGAAGGGTACTCGATTACTAGTAATGGAATAGTTATTTCCATTTTAGGGGCGATCGTAACCGAGTGGTTAGAGTTCCTAGCTACCTTTTAGAATGTGTGGGTTTGAATCCTTGCTGTTGAAGGACATTATATGTTCTGTGAAAAGAATGTGTTCATATGCATGATATTTGTGTTCATATATGTCTTTGTGTGACAGTAAGTTCTGTATAAAATTGCTGTCTACTGTTAATGTGAACCTAATGGGATTTGAAAGGCCGAGAGCTCATTACTCATGGATGTGAAACAAGAGTAATCGTATGGTTATTTTCACATTAGGGGTGACCATAGCCAAGTGGTAGACGTGCCCAGCTACCATGCAATAGGTTCATGTTCGAATCTTTGCTGTTGGTGGGCATTATGTGCTTTATGAAAAGTGTGCTTTCATATGTACTATACTTGTCTTCATATACCTCCACGTTTGACAGTAATTGAAGTGAAATTGATGAATACTGTTTATATGAGCTTGATGGGATTTAGCCATTCTAGAACCTGTTGCTCATGGATATGAGACGAAGGGTATTTGGTTACTGGTAATCAAATAGTAATTTTTCTATTGGATACAATCTTAGCCAAGCACATAGGGTTCCTAGCTACTATGCAAAAGATTTGGATTAGAATCATTTCTTTTGGAGGGCATTATGTGTTCTGTGAAAAGTGGGCATTCACATGCACCATATTTTTATTCGTATACCTCTACATGTGACAGTAAATCGTGTAAAATTGCTGACTGCTGGTAAAGTGAGCTTGATGGGATTGGACCGATCTAGATCTCACTGCTCATTGATGTAAGAGGAAGGGTATTCGAGTACTGGCAATGGAATATTCATATTCCTATTAGGGGCAATCATAGCCGAGCGGTTAGTGTTTCCATTTACCACGCAGTAAGGTCCGTGTTTGAATCCTCTTTGTTGGAGGGCATTATGTAGTCTATGGAAAGAGCTTTTTGTGTTCATGTACCTCCTTCAGTGACTGCAATTTCTATAGAATTGCTGACTACTTTTGATGGGATCTGATCGGTCTAAACCCCATTGCTCATGGATGTGCGTGAAAGGGCAAGATTACTAGTAATCAAAAAGTCATTTTCCTATAAGGGGCGATCATAGCTGAGCGGTTAGCATTCCCAGTAACCACGATAAATGACTGGGTTCGAATCCTTGGCTTTAGAGGGCATTGTATGTTCTAAGAAAAATTTGTTTTTGTATGAAGTATATTTGTGATCATATACCTGCACTTTTGACATGAAGCTCTTTAGAATTGGTGACAACAGGCAATGAGACTTGTGGGATTTGATCGGTCTAGACTGTGTTGCTCATGTATGTTTGACGAAGAGTATTTGATTAATGGTAATCGAAGTCATTTCCCTATTAGGGGCGATCATAGCCAAGTGGTTAGAGTTCTTAGCTGCTATGCATAATGTACGGGTTTGAATCCTTGCTGTTGAAGGGCATTATTTTTGCATAAAAGATCGCTTTCATATGCACCTTATTTGTGTTCATGTACTCTTTGTGTGACAGTAAGTTCTGTAAAATTGCTGACCATTGGTAATGTGAGCCTGGTAGGAATTGACCGGTCTAGTTCCCGCTGCACATGGATGTGAGACGACGGGTATTCTATTACTAGTAATCTTATAGTTAGTTCCCTATTGGGGGTGATTAGAGCCAAGCGGTAGGTGTTCCCAGCTACCACGCCAAAGGTCCAGGTTCGAATCCTTGCTGTTGGTGGATATTTTGTGATTGTTGAAAAGTGCGCATTCATATGCATTGTATTTGTCTTCATATACCTCCACATTTGACAGTGATTTCTGTAAAATTGATGAACATTGTTTATATGACCATTACGGGATTTGACTAGTCTAGACCCCTTTGCTCATGGATGTAAGAATAAGGGTGTTCGATGAATAGTAATCGAATGTTCATTTCCCTAGTAAGGGCAATCTTAGCTGAGCAGTTAGCGTTCCCAGCTACCGCAGGAAAGGTCCAGATTCGAATCCCTACGTTTACAAGTCATTATGTGTTGTGTGAAAAGTGAGCGTTCATTTATTATATTCTATTTGTCATACTTTGTCACTATCTCTCACGTTAGTGAGGTAACGCAAGGAAACAGATGAAAGAATCGCCCAACCCACCCACAGACACATGTATATGCATAAATGCCCACACACGCACATATACTTACCTATAAATTTCAACGTATACATCCATATACATACACAGATATATACACATGTACTTATTCGTACATGCTACCTTCATCCATTCCTGCCACCACCCCGCCACACATGAAATGGCACCCCACTCCTCCTGTGTGCATGCGAGGTAGCGCTAGGAAAAGACAACAAAGGCCACATTCGTTCACACTCCGTTTCTAGCTGTCATGTATAATGCACCGAAACCACAGCTCCCATTCCACATCCAGGCCCCACAAAACTATCCATGGTTTACCTCAGAAGCTTCACATGCCCTAACCTAACCTAACCATTGACAGCACGTCGACCCCGGTATACCACATTGTCCCAATTCACTCTATTCCTTGCATGCATTTCACCCTCCTGTATGTTCAGGCCCTGATCGCTCAAAATCTTTTTCACTCCATACCTCCACCTACAGTTTGGTGTTCCACTTCTCATTCCCTCCACCTCCGACACATACGCCCTTTGTGTCGATCTTTCCTCACTCAATCTCTCCCTGTGACTAAACCATTTCAATACACCCTCCTCTGCTCTCACAACCACACTCTTTTTATTACAACACATCTCTCTTATCCTTTCATTACTTACTCGATCAAACCACCTCACACCACATATTGTCCTCAAACATCTCATTTCCAACACATCCACCCTCTTCCGCACAACCCTATCTATCGCCCATGCCTCACAACCATATAACATTGGTGGAACCACTGTTCCTTCAAACATACCCATTTTTGTTCTCCGAGATAATGTTCTTGCCTTCCACACATCCTTCAATGCTCCCAGCACCTTTGCCCCCTCCCCCACCCTGTGATTCACTTCCACTTCCATGGTTCCATTTGCTGCCAAATCCACTCCCAGATATCTAAAACACTTCACTTCCTCCAGTTTTTCTCCATTCAAACTTACCTCCCAATTGACTTGTCCCTCAACCCTACTGAACCAAACAACCTTGCTCTTATTCACATTTAATCTCGGCTTTCTTCTTTCTCACACTTTACCAAACCCAGTCACCAACTTCTGCAGTTTCTCATCCAAATCAGCCACCAGCGCTGTATCATCAGTGAACAACAACTGAGTAACTTCCCAAGCCCTCTCATCCTCAACAGACTGCATACTTGCCCCTCTCTACAGAACTCTTGCATTAACCTCCCTAACAACCCCATCCATAAACAAATTGAACAACCATGGAGACATCATGCATGCCTGCCACAAACCGACATTCAATGGGAACCAATTGCTTTCCTCTCTTCTTACTTGTACACATGCCTTACATCCTCGATAAAAGCTTTTCACTGCTTCTAGCAACTTACTTCCCACACCATATACTCTTAATACATACCACAGAGCATCTCTATCAACTCTATCATATGCCCTCTTCAGATTTATAAATGCTACATACAAATCCCTTTGTTTTTCAAAGTATTTCTCACATATATTCTTCAAAGCAAACACCTGACCTGATTCCTCACATGTCGTAGAAGGCGACTAGAGGGGACGGGAGCGGGGGGCCAGAAATCCTCCCCTTCTTGTATTTTAACTTTCTAAAATGGGAAACAGAAGAAAGAGTCACGCGGGGAGTGCTCATCCTCCTCGTAGGCTCAAATTGGGGTGTCTAAATGTGTGTGGATGTAACCAAGATGTGAAAAAAGGAGAGATAGGTAGTATGTTTGAGGAAAGGAACCTGGATGTTTTGGCTCTGAGTGAAACAAAGCTCAAGGGTAAAGGGGAAAAGTGGTTTGGGAATCTCTTGGGAGTAAAGTCAGGGGTTAGTGAGAGGACAAGAGCAAGGGAAGGAGTAGCACTACTCCTGAAACAGGAGTTGTGGGAGTATGTGATAGAATGTAAGAAAGTAGATCCGAGATTAATATGGGTAAAACTGAAAGTTGATGGAGAGAGATGGGTGATTATTGGTGCATATGCACCTGGGCATGAGAAGAAAGATCATGAGAGGCAAGTGTTTTGGGAGCAGCTGAATGAGTGTGTTAGTGGTTTTGATGCACAAGACCGGGTTATAGTGATGGGTGATTTGAATGCAAAGGTGAGTAATGTGGCAGTTGAGGGAATAATTGGTATACATGGGGTGTTCAGTGTTGTAAATGGAAATGGTGAAGAGCTTGTAGATTTATGTGCTGAAAAAGGACTGGTGATTGGGAATACCTGGTTTTAAAATAAAAAGCGAGATATACATAAGTATATGTATGTAAGAAGGAGAGATGGCCAGAGAGTGTTATTGGATTACATGTTAATTGACAGGCACGCGAAAGAGAGACTTTTGGATGTAAATGTGCTGAGAGGTGCAACTGGAGGGATGTCTGATCATTATCTTGTGGAGGCGAAGGTGAAGATTTGTATGGGTTTTCAGAAAAGAAGAGAGAATGATGGGGTGAAGAGGGTGGTGAGAGCAAGTGAGCTTGGGAAGGAGACTTGTGTGAGGAAGTACCAGGAGAGACTGAGTACAGAATGGAAAAAGGTGATAACAAAGGAGGTAAGGGGAGTGGGGGAGAAATGGGATGTATTTAGGGAAGCAGTGATGGCTTGTGCAAAAGATGCTTGTGGCATGAGAAGGGTGGGAGGTGGGTTGATTAGAAAGTGTAGTGAGTGGTGGGATGAATAAGTAAGATTATTAGTGAAAGAGAAGAGAGAGGCATTTGGACAATTTTTACAGGGAAAAAATGCAAATGAGTGGGAGATGTATAAAAGAAAGAGAGAGGAGGTCAAGAGAAGGGTGCAAGAGGTGAAAAAGAGGGCAAATGAGAGTTGGCGTGAGAGAGTATCATTAAATTTTAGGGAGAATAAAAAGATGTTCTGGAAGGAGGTAAATAAAGTGCGTAAGACAAGGGAGCAAATGGGAACTTCAGTGAAGGGGGCTAATGGGGAGGTGATAACAAGTGGTGGTGATGTGAGAAGGAGATGGAGTGAGTATTTTGAAGGTTTGTTGAATGTGTTTGACGATAGAGTGGCAGATATAGGGTGTTTTGGTCGAGGTGGTGTGCAAAGTGAGAGGGTTAGGGAAAATGATTTGGTAAACAGAGAAGAGGTAGTAAAAGCTTTGCGGAAGATGAAAGCTGGCAAGGCAGCAGGTTTGGATGGTATTGCAGTGGAATTTGTTAAAAAAGGGGGTGACTGTATTGTTGACTGGTTGGTAAGGTTAGTTAATGTATGTATGATTCATGGTGAGGTGCCTGAGGATTGGCGGAATGCGTGCATAGTGCCATTGTATAAAGGCCAAGGGGATAAGAGTGCTCAAATTACAGAGGTATAAGTTTGTTGATTATTCCTGGTAAATTATATGGGAGGGTATTGATTGAGAGAGTGAAGGCATGTACAGAGCATCAGATTGGGGAAGAGCAGTGTGGTTTCAGAAGTGGTAGAGGATGTGTGGATCAGGTGTTTGCTTTGAAGAATGTATGTGAGAAATACCTAGAAAAGCAAATGGATTTGTATGTTGCATTTATGGATCTGGAGAAGGCATATGATAGAGTTGATAGAGATGCTGTGTGGAAGGTACTAAGAATATATGGTGTGGGAGGCAAGTTGTTAGAAGCAGTGAAAAGTTTTTATCGAGGATGTAAGGCATGTGTACGTGTAGGAAGAGAGGAAAGTGATTGGTTCTCATTGAATGTAGGTTTGCGGCAGGGGTGTGTGATGTCTCCATGGCTGTTTAATTTGTTTATGGATGAGGTTGTTAGGGAGGTGAATGCAAGAGTTTTGGAAAGACGGGCAAGTATGCAGTCTGTTGGGGATGAGAGAGCTTGGGAAGTGAGTCAGTTGTTGTTTGCTGATGATACAGCACTGGTGGCTGATTCATGTGAGAAACTACAGAAGCTGGTGACTGAGTTTGGTAAGGTGTGTGAAAGAAGATAGTTAAGAGTAAATGTGAATAAGAGCAAGGTTATTAGGTACAGTAGGGTTGAGGGTCAAGTCAATTGGAAGGTAAGTTTGAATGGAGAAAAACTGGAGGAAGTAAAGTGTTTTAGATATCTGGGAGTGGATCTGGCAGCGGATGGAACCATGGAAGCGGAAGTGAATCATAGGGTGGGGGAGGGGGCGAAAATCCTGGGAGCCTTGAAGAATGTGTGGAAGTCAAGAACATTATCTCGGAAAGCAAAAATGGGTATGTTTGAAGGAATAGTGGTTCCAACAATGTTGTATGGTTGCAAGGCGTAGGCTATGGATAGAGTTGTGCGCAGGAGGGTGGATGTGCTGGAAAGGAGATGTTTGAGTACAATATGTGGTGTGAGGTGGTTTGATCGGGTAAGTAATGTAAGGGTAAGAGAGATGTGTGGAAATAAGAAGAGCGTGGTTGAGAGAGCAGAAGAGGGTGTTTTGAAATGGTTTGGGCACATGGAGAGAATGAGTGAGGAAAGATTGACCAAGAGGATATATGTGTTGGAGGTGGAGGGAACGAGGAGAAGTGGGAGACTAAATTTTAGGTGGAAAGATGGAGTGAAAAAGATTTTGAGTGATCGGGGCCTGAACATGCAGGAGGGTGAAAGGCGGGCAAGGAATAGAGTGAATTGGATCGATGTGGTATACCGGGGTCGACGTGCTGTCAATGGATTGAATCAGGGCATGTGAAGCGTCTGGGGTAAACCATGGAAAGTTGTGTGGGGCCTGGATGTGGAAAGGGAGCTGTGGTTTCGGGCATTATTGCATGACAGCTAGAGACTGAGTGTGAACGAATGGGGCCTTTGTTGTCTTTTCCTAGCGCTACCTCGCACACATGAGGGGGAGGGGGATGTTATTCCATGTGTGGCGAGGTGGCGATGGGAATGAATAAAGGCAGGCAATGTGAATAGTGTGCATGTGTATATATATGTATATGTCTGTGTGTGTATATATATGTGTACATTGAGATGTATGGGTACGTATATTTGCGTGTGGGGACGTGTATGTATATACATGTGTATGGGGGTGGGTTGGGCCATTTCTTTCATCCGTTTCCTTGCGCTACCTAGCAAATGTGGGAGACAGCGACAAAGCAAAATAGAATATAAATAATAAACACCTGACCTACTCATCCTCTACCACTTCTGAAACCACACTGCTCTTCCCCAGTATGATGCTCTGTATATGCCTTGATCCTGTCAATCAATACCCTGCCATATAGTGTCCTGAGCATACTCAACAAACTTATGCCTTTGTAATTTGGACACTCAACTTCATCCCCTTTGCCTTTTGTTCAGTGGTACTATGTATGCATTCCGCCAATCCTTGGTACTTCACCATGAACCATTCATACATTGAATATCCTCACCAACCAGTCACCTACACAGTCTCCCCCTTTTTTAATAAATTCAACAGCAATACCATCCAAACCCACTACCTCTTCTCTATTTCTCCTCTATTTACCAAGCCATTCTCCCTGACCCTCTCACTTTGCACACCACCTCAACGAAAACACCCTATATCTGCCACTATTCTCATCAAACACATTCAACAAACGTTCAAAATATTCATTTTATCTCCCTACATCACTATTACTTGTTATTACCTCCCCATTTGCTCCCTTCACTGATAATCCATATGTTCTCTGTCTTACACACTTTATTTACCTACTTCCAAAACATCTTTTTATTCTCTCTAGAATTTGATAATAATCTCTCACCACAACTCTCATTTGCCCTCTTTTTCACCTCTTGCACCTTTCTCTTGATCTCTTGCCTCTTTCTTTTATACGTCTCCCAGTCATTTCCACTATTTCCCTGCAAAAATCGTCCCAATGCCTCTCTTCTCTTTCACTAACAATCTTACTTCTTCATCCTGCCATTCATTACCCTTTCTAATCTGCCCTCCTACCACCTTCCTCATGCCACAGGCATCTTCTGCGCAAGCCATCACTGCTTTCCTAAATACATCCCATTCCTCCCCCACTCCCCTTACGTCACTTGCTCTCACCTTTTTCCATTCTGCACTCAATCTCTCCTGGTACTTCCTTGCACAAGTCTGCTTTCCAAGCTCGCTTACTCTCACCAACCATTCTCTTCACCCCAACATTCTCTTTTCTTTTCTGAAACCTCTATATATCATCACCTTTGCCTCCACAAGATAATGATCAGACATCCCTCCAGTTGCCCCTCTCAGCACATTAACATCCAAAAATCTCTGTTTCATGCGCCTATCAATTAACACATAATCCAATAGCGCTCTGTGGCCATCTCTCCTACTTACATATGTATACTTATGTATATCTCTTTTTAAACCAGGTCTTGAAAATCACTAGTCCTTTTTCAAATTACAAATCTACAAGCTCTTCACCATTTCCATTTACAACACTGAACACCCCATGTACACCAATCATACGCTCAACTGCCACATTAATCACCTTTGCATTCAAATCACCCATCACTATAACCCAGCCTCGTGCATCAAAGCTGCTAACACACTCACTCAGCTGCTCCCAAAACACTTGCCTCTCATGGTCTTTCTTCTCATGACCAGGTGCATAGGCACCAATAATCACCCATCTCTCTCCATCTACTTTCAGTTATACCCATATCAATCTAGAGTTTACTTTCTTACACTCTCACATACCCCCACAACTCCCGCTTCAGGAGTAGTGCTACTCCTTCCTTTGCTCTTGTCTTTTCACCAACCCCTGACTTTACTCCCAAGACATGCCCAAACCACTCTTCCTCTTTACCCTTGAGCTTCGTTTCTCTCAGAGCCAAAACATCTATGTTCATTTTCCTATTGAGGGCAATCATAGCTGAGCGTTTAGTGTTCTCAGCTACTACAGAAAAGGTCCGGATTCAAATCCTTATGTTTACAGGTCATTATGAGTTGTGTGAAAAGTGGGCATTGATATGCTGTATATTATTATTCTTATATCTCTACATGTGATAGTAAGTTTCATAAAATTGCCGAATACTGGTAATATAAGCCTCATACAATTTAACTGGTATAGATGCCATTGCTCGGCATAAGATGAAGGGTATTCTCTATTGGGGCAATCATAGCCAAGCGGTTAGCGTTTCCATCTACCACGCAAAAGGTCTGGGTTTGAATCCTTGCTGTTAGAGGGCCTTATATGTTCTCTGAAAGGTTTTTGTTTATATGCAATACATTTGTGTTCATATTCCTCTATTTATTTCATTAAGATTTTAGAATTGATACCTACTGATAATGTGTCACTTATGGGACTTGATTGGTCTAGACCGTGTTGTTAATAGATATTTGACAAAGGGTATTCAATTACCATTATTCTAATAGTCATTTCCCTGTTAGGGGCAATCATAACTGAGTGATTAGTGGTCCCAGCTGCCATGCAAGAGATCTGTGTTCAAGTCCTTGCTGTTGGAGGGTGTTATGTGTTTTATGAAAAGTATGCATTCCAGGGGAATGTATTTGTGTTCATATACCTCTCTGAGTGACATTAAGTTCTGTAAAATTGTTGACTAGTGATAATGTGAGCCTGATGGGATTTGATCGATCTAGACTTCATTGCTCATGGATGTGAGTGGAAGGGTATGATTATCAGTAATCGAATAGTCATTTACCTATTGGGGTGATCATAGCTGAGTGGATAGCATTCCTAACTACCACGCAAAAGGCCCATGTTTAAATTGTTGTTCTTGGAGGTCATTGTCTTTTATAAAAAGTACGCGTTCATATTCACTATGTTTGTGTTCATACACCTCTTTTTGTGACAGTAAGTTCTGTAAAATTACTGAATCCTAGTAATGTGAACCTAAAGGGGTTTTACTGGTCTAGAGCACATTGCTCATGGACTTGAGACAAAGGGTATTCAATTACTTGTAATCATCTGATTATATCCCTATTAGGGGTGATCATTGCTAAGCGATAAGCATTCCTTCCTCCCTGGCAAAAGATGAGGGTTCGAATCTTTGATGTTGGAGGGCATTATGTGCATGTTCATATGCATTATATTCATCTTCATATATATTCCATGTGGCACTGTAATTCTTGTAAAATTTATGACTACTGTTATTTTGAGCATGATAGGATTTGACTAGTCTAGACCCCATTGCTCATGGTTGTAAGAAGAAAGGTATTCCGGTATCAACAATTGAGTATTCATTTCTCTGTTAAGGGCAGTTATAGCCTAGCAGTTAGCATTGCCAATGCCATGCAAAGGGTTAGGGTTCGAATCTTTGCTTTTGGAGGGCGTTATGTGTTCTGTAAAAAGTGTTTTCATATTACTATATTTTTGTTTGTATGCCTTTAAATGTGACAATAAGTTCTGTAAAAATTGATGACTTCTGGTAAGGTGAACCTAATGGGATTTGACCGGTCTAGATCTTGTATCTCATAGATTTAAGAAGAAGGGTGGGTATTCAATTACTAGTAATTAAATAGTCATTTCTCTATTATGGGCAATCTTAGCCAAGTGGTTACTGTTCCCATGTACCAAGCAAACGGTCCCGGTTCGAATCCTTGCTGTTGGAGGACATTACATGTTGTATGAAAAATGTGTGTTCATATGCAATATAGTTGTGTTCATAGAGGATGTGTGGATCAAGTGTTTGCTTTTAGGGATGTGTGTGAGAAATACTTAGAAAAACGGATGGATTTGTATGTAGCATATATGGGTCTGGAGAAGGCGTATGATAGGGTTGATAAAGATGCTCTGTGGAAGGTTTTAAGAATATATGGTGTGAGAAGTAAGCTGCTTGGAGTGAGAATTTTTATCAAGGTTGTAAGGCATATGTACGAGTTGAAAGAGAGGAGAGTGATTGGTTCCCAATGAAGGTAGGTCTGTGGCAGGGATGTGGGATCTCCACATGGCTGCTTAATTTGTTTGTGGATAGGGTGGTTAGGGAGGAAAATGCGAGTTTTGGAAGGAGGGGTGAATATGCATTCTGTTGTTTGCTGATGATTCAGCCTTTTGGCTGATTTGGTTCCATCCGCTGCTAGATCCACTCCCAAACATCTAAAACATTTCACTTCCTCCAGTTTTTCTCCATTCAAACTTACCTCCCAATTGACTTTTCCCTCAACTCTACTGAAACTAATAACCTTGCTCTTATTCATACTCACTCTCAGCTTTCTTCTTTCACACTTTTTACCAAACTCAGTCACCAAGTTTTGCAGTTTCTCACCCGAATCAGCCACCAGCACTGTATCATCAGCGAACAACAACTGAGTCACTTCCCAAGCCCTCTCATCGAAAACAGACTGCATCCTTGCCCCTCTCTCCTAAACTCTTGCATTCACCTTCCTAACAACCCCATCCATAAACAAATTAAACAGCCATGGAGACATCATACACCCCTGCCGCAAACTGACGTTCACTGGGAACCAATCACTTTCCTCTCTTCCCACTCATACACATGCCTTACATTATCAATAAAAACTTTTCACTGCTTCTAGCAACTTGCCTCCCACACCATATACTCTTAATACCTTCCACAGAGCATCTCTTTCAACTCTTATCATATGCCTTCTCCAGATCCATAGATGCTACATCTATTCTAAGTATTTCTCACATACATTCTTCAAAGCAAACTCCTGATCCACGCATCCTCTACCACTTCTGAAACCACACTTCTCCCCAGTCTGTTGTTCTGTACATGCCTTGACCCTCTTGATCAATACTCTCCCACCTAATTTCCCAGGAAACTAAACAAACTTATATCTCTGTAATTTGAACACTCACCTTTATCCCCTTTGCCTTTGTACAATGGCACTATACATGCATTCCACCAATTCTAAGGCACTTCCCCATGACCCATACATACATTGAATATCCTCACCAACCAGTCAACTACCCAGTCACCCCCTTTTTTAATAAATTCCACAGCAATGCCATACAAACCTGCCGCCTTGCTGGCTTTCATCTACCGCAAAGCTTTCACTACTACTTCTATGTTTATCAAATCATTCTCCCCGACCCTCTCACTTCGCACGAAACCTCGACCAAAACACCCTATAACTGCCACTCTATCATCAAACACATTCAACAAACCTTGAAGCTACTCACTCCATCTCCCTCTCACTTCACTACTACTTGTTATTACCTCCCCATTTTTCCCCTTCAATGATGTTCCCATTTGGTCTCTTGTCTTATGCACTTTATTTACCTCCTTCCAAAACACCTTTTTATTCTCCCTAAAATTTAATGATACTCTCTCACCCCAACTCACATTTGCCCTCTTTTTCACCTCTTGCACCTTTCTCTTGACCTCTTGCCTCTTTCTTTTATACATCTCCCAGTCATTTGCACTATTTCCTTGCAAAAATCGTGGAAATGCCTCTCTCTTCTCTTTCACTAACAATCTTACTTCTTTCCACCGCTCACTACCCTTTCTAATCTGCCCACCTCCCACCCTTCTCATGCCATAGGCATCTTTTATGTAAGCCATCACTGCTTCCCTAAATACGTCCCATTCCTCCCCCACTCCCCTTACATCATTTGCTGTCAACTTTTGCCATTCTGCACTCAATCTCTCCTAGTATTTCCTCACACAAGCCTCCTTTCCAAGCTCACTTACTCTCGCCACTCTCTTCACCCCAACATTCTCTCTTCTTTTCTGAAAACCTCTACATATCTTCACCTTGCCTCCAGAAGATAATGATCAGACATCCCTGCATTTGCCCCTCTCAGTACATTAACATGCAAAAGTCTCTCTATTGCGTGAATATCAATTAACATGTAATCCCATAATGCTCTCTGGCCATATCTCCTACTTACATACGTATACTTATGCATATCTCTCTTTTTAAACCAGGTATTCCCAATCACCAGTCCTTTTTCAGCACATAAATCTACAAGCCCCTGGGGATAGGGGATTAAGAATACTTCCCACGCATTCCTCACGTGTCGTAGAAGGCGACTAAAGGGGACGGGAGCAGGGGGGGCCAGAAACCCTCCCTCCTTGTATTTTAACTTTCTAAAAGGGGAAACAGAAGAAGGAGTCACGCGAGGAGTGCTCATCCTCCTCGAAGGCTCAGATTGGGGTGTCTAAATGTGTGTGGATGTAACCAAGATGAGAAAAAAGGAGAGATAGGTAGTATGTTTGAGGAAAGGAACCTGGATGTTTTGGCACTGAATGAAACGAAGCTAAAGGGTAAAGGGGAAGAGTGGTTTGGGAATGTCTTGGGAGTAAAGTCAGGGGTTAGTGAGAGGACAAGAGCAAGGGAAGGAGTAGCACTACTCCTGACTCAGGAGTTGTGGGAGTATGTGATAGAGTGTAAGAAAGTAAATTCTAGATTGATATGGGTATAACTGAAAGTTGATGAGAGAGATGGGTGATTATTGGTGCATATGCACCTGGGCATGAGAAGAAAGATCATGAGAGGCAAGTGTTTTGGGAGCAGCTGAATGAGTGTGTTAGTGGTTTTGATGCACAAGACCGGGTTATAGTGATGGGTGATTTGAATGCAAAGGTGAGTAATGTGGCAGTTGAGGGAATAATTGGTATACATGGAGTGTTCAGTGTTGTAAATGGAAATGGTGAAGAGCTTGTAGATTTATGTGCTGAAAAAGGACTGGTGATTGGGAATACCTGGTTTAAAAAGTGAGATATACATAAGTATACGTATGTAAGTAGGAGAGATGGCCAGAGAGCGTTACTGGATTACGTGTTAATTGATAGACGCACGAAAGAGAGACTTTTGGATGTTAATGTGCTGAGAGGTGCAACTCGAGGGATGTCTGATCATTATCTTGTGGAAGCAAAGGTGAAGATTTGTGGAGGTTTTCAGAAAAGAAGAGAGAATGTTGGGGTGAAGAGAGTGGTGAGAGTAAGTGAGCTTGGGAAGGAGACTTGTGTGAGGAAGTACCAGGAGAGACTGAGTACAGAATGGAAAAAGGTGAGAACAAAGGAGGTAAGGGGAGTCGGGGAGGAATGGGATGTATTTAGGGAAGCAGTGATGGCTTGCGCAATAGATGCTTGTGGCATGAGAAGCGTGGGGGGTGGGTTGATGAGAAAAGGTAGTGAGTGGTGGAATGAAGAAGTAAGATTATTAGTGAAAGAGAAGAGAGAGGCATTTGAACGATTTTTGCAGGGAAAAAAATGCAAATGAGTGGGAGAGGTATAAAAGAAAGAGGCAGGAGGTCAAGAGAAAGGTGCAAGAGGTGAAAAAGAGGGCAAATGAGAGTTGGGGTGAGAGAGTATCATTAAATTTTAGGGAGAATAAAAAGATGTTCTGGAAGGAGGTAAATAGAGTGCGTAAGACAAGGGAGCAAATGGGAACTTCAGTGAAGGGGGCTAATGGGGAGGTGATAACAAGTAGTGATGTGAGAAGGAGATGGAGTGAATATTTTGAAGGTTTGTTGAATGTGTTTGATGATAGAGTGGCAGATGTGGGGTGTCTTGGTCGAGGTGGTGTGCAAAGTGAAAGGGTTAGGGAAAATGATGTGGTAAATAGAGAAGAGGTAGTAAAAGCTTTACGGAAGATGAAAGCCGGCAAAGCAGCAGGTTTGGATGGCATTGCAGTGGAATTTATTAAAAAAGGGAGTGACTGTATTGTTGACTGGTTGGTAAGGTTATTTGATGTATGTATGATTCATGGTGAGGTGCCTGAGGATTGGCGGAATGCTTGAAAAGTGCCATTGTACAAAGGCAAAGGGGATAAGAGTGAGTGCTCAAATTACAGAGGTATAAGTTTGTTAAGTGTTCCTGGTAAATTATATGGAAGGGTATTGATTGAGAGGGTGAAGGCATGTACAGAGCATCAGACTGGGGAAGAGCAGTGTGGTTTCAGAAGTGGTAGAGGATGTGTAGATCAGGCTTTTGCTTTGAAGAATGTATGCGAGAAATACTTAGAAAAACAAATGTATTTGTATGTAGCATTTATGGATCTGGAGAAGGAGCTCTGTGGAAGGTATTAAGAATATATGGTGTGAGAGGCAAGTTGTTAGAAGCAGTGAAAAGTTTTTATCGAGGATGTAAGGCATGTGTACGTGTAGGAAGAGAGGAAAGTGATTAGTTCTCAGTGAATGTAGGTTTGCGGCAGGGGTGTGTGATGTCTCCAAGGTTGTTTGATTTGTTTATGGATGGGGTTGTTAGGGAGGTGAATGCAACAGTTTTGGAAAGAGGGGCAAGTATGCAGTCTGTTGTGGATGAGAGAGCTTGGGAAGTGAGTCAGTTGTTGTTCGCTGATGATACAGCGCTGGTGGCTGGTTAATGTAGGAAACTGCAGAAGCTGGTGACTGAGTTTGGTAAAGTGTGTGAAAGAAGAAAGTTAAGAGTAAATGTGAATAAGAGCAAGGTTGTTAGGTGCAGTAGGGTTAAGGGTCAAGTCAGTTGGGAGGTAAGTTTGAATGGAGAAAAGCTGGAGGAAGTGAAGTGTTTTAGATATCTAGGAGTGGATCTGGCAGTGGATGGAACCATGGAAGCGGAGGTGAATCATAGGTTGGGGGAGGGGGCGAAAATTCTGGGAGCCTTGAAGAATGTTTGGAAGTCGAGAACATTATCTCGGAAAGCAAAAATGGGTATGTTTGAAGGAATAGTGGTTCCAACAATGTTGTATGGTTGCGAGGCGTGGGCTATGGATAGAGTTGTGCGCAGGAGGATGGATGTGCTGGAAATAAGATGTTTGAGGACAATATGTGGTGTGAGGTGGTTTGATCGAGTAAGTAATGTAAGGGTGAGAGAGATGTGTGGAAACAAAAAGAGTGTGGTTGAGAGAGCAGAAGAGGGTGTTTTGAAATGGTTTGGTCACATGGAGAGAATGAGTGAGGAAAGATTGACCAAGAGGATATATGTGTCAGAGGTGGAGGGAACGAGGAGAAGTGGGAGACCAAATTGGAGGTGGAAAGATGGAGTGAAAAAGATTTTGAGTGATTGGGGCCTGAACATGCAGGAGGGTGAAAGGCGTGCAAGGAATAGAGTGAATCGGAACGATGTGGTATACCGGGGTCGACGTGCTGTCAATGGATTGAACCAGGGCATGTGAGGCGTCTGAGGTAAACCATGCAAAGTGTGTGGGGCCCGGATGTGGAAAGGGAGCTGTGGTTTCGGTGCATTATTACATGACAGCTAGAGACTGAGTGTGAACGAATGAGGCCTTTGGTGTTTTTTCTAGCGCTGCCTCGCACACATGAGGGGGGAGGGGGTTGTTATTCCATGTGTGGCGAGGTGGCGATGGGAACAAATAAAGGCAGATATGAATTATGTACATGTGTATATATGTATATGTCTGTGTGTGTATGTATATATATATGTGTACATTGAGATGTATAGGTATGTATATTGTGCGTGTATGGACATGTATGTATATACATGTGTATATGGGTGGGTTGGGCCATTCTTTCATCTGTTTCCTTGCGCTACCTCGCTAACGCGGGAGACAGCGACAAAGCAAAATAAGAAATAAAAAAAATCTACAAGCTCTTCACCATTTTCATTTACAACACTGAACATCCCATGTACACCAATTATACCCTCAACTGCCAAATTACTTACCTTTGCATTATTCATTTATTTATTATATTTTATCCCTGGGGATAAGGGAGAAAGAATACTTCCCATGCATTCCTCACGTGTCGTAGAGGGCGAGTAAAGGGATGGGAGCGGGAGCTGGAAACCTCTCCCCTCCTTGTATTTTAACTTTCTAAAAGGGGAAACAGAGAAGGAGTCACGTGGGGAGTGCTCATCCTCCTCGAAGGCTCAGATTGGGGTTTTTAAATGTGTGTGGATATAAGCACGATGAGAAAGAAGGAGAGATAGGTGGTATGTTTGAGGAAAGGAACCTGGATGTTTTGGCTCTGAGTGAAACAAAGCTCAAGGGTAAAGGGAAAGAGTGGTTCAGGAATGTCTTGGGAGTAAAGTCAGTGGTTAATGAGAGGACAAGAGCTAGGGAAGGAGTAGCACTACTCCTGAAACAGGAGTGGTGGGAGTATGTGATAGAGTGTAAGAAAGTCAACTCTAGATTGATATGGGTAAAACTGAAAGTTGATGGAGAGAGATGGGTGATTATTGGTGCATATGCACCTGGGCATGAGAAGAAAGATCATGACAGGCAAGTGTTTTGGGAGCAGCTGAGTGAGTGTGTTAGTAGTTTTGATGCACGAGGCCGAGTTATACTGATGGGTGACTTGAATGCAAAGGTGAGCAATGTGGCAGTTGAGGGAATAATTGGTGTATATGGGGTGTTCAGTGCTGTAAATGGAAATGGTGAAGAGCTTGTAGATTATGTGCTGAAAAAGGACTGGTGACTGGGAATACATGGTTTAAAAGAGGGATATACATAAGTATATGTATGTAAGTAGGAGAGATGGCCAGAGAGCATTATTGACTCCTTCTGTTTCCCCTTTTAGAAAGTTAAAGTACAAGGAGGGGAGGGTTTCCAGCCCCCCCGCTCCCGTCCCCTTTAATCGCATTCTATGACACGTGAGGAATGTGTGGGAAGTATTCTTCCTCCCCTATCCCCAGGGATATATATATATATATATATATATATATATATATATATATATATATATATATGCTACTACGTTTGTAAATTGGGAACCATTGCGACACAAACCCCGCCAGGTGGTAGAGTTTCCCGCAGTGTATCGAGACAGACTTCCCCAGAACTTTTTTTTAAAGGGGAAGTAAATGTTTATAGTTGTGTTACTGGAGTGATAGTTTTCATACATGGTGTTTTGACAAGAAAATAGTGAAATTGGAGAAAAATATAGCTTAGACATTGAAGCTTATTGATACAGTGGTTAAATTGATGAGAACTGCTATTGACGTCTGTGTAAATAAATTATACATTTTCTTTTTCCATAGCCAGAGGTTGAACCGTTATGTGACATTCATTTTTCATTCATTTCAAGCTAGAAGTTTCAGTTTTCTAAATTGTTTCTTACATTTTTCATATGTATATATATGTATGTGTGCGTGTGTGTATATGTGCGTATGTATGTGTATGTGTGTGTATGTGTATATGTATATATATATGTATATTATCCCTGGGGATAGGGGTGAAAGAATACTTCCCACGTATTCCTCGCGTGTCGTAGAAAGCGACTAGAGGGGACGGGAGCGGGGGGCCAGAAATCCTCCCCTCCTTGTATTAACTTTCTAAAATGGGAAACAGAAGAAGGAGTCACGCGGGGAGTGCTCATCCTCCTCGAAGGCTCTGAGTGGGGTGCCTAAATGTGTGTGGATGTAACCAAGATGTGAAAAAAGGAGAGATAGGTAGTATGTTTGAGGAAAGGAACCTGGATGTTTTGGCTCTGAGTGAAACGAAGCTCAAGGGTAAAGGGGAAGAGTGGTTTGGGAATGTCTGGGGAGTAAAGTCAGGGGTTAGTGAGAGGACAAGAGCAAGGGAAGGAGTAGCAATACTCCTGAAACAGGAGTTGTGGGAGTATGTGATAGAATGTAAGAAAGTAAATTCTCGATTAATATGGGTAAAACTGAAAGTTGATGGAGAGAGGTGGGTGATTATTGGTGCATATGCACCTGGGCATGAGAAGAAAGATCATGAGAGGCAAGTGTTTTGGAAGCAGCTGAATGAGTGCGTTAGTGGTTTTGATGCACGAGACCGGGTTATAGTGATGGGTGATTTGAATGCAAAGGTGAGTAATGTGGCAGTTGAGGGAATAATTGGTATACATGGGGTGTTCAGTGTTGTAAATGGAAATGGTGAAGAGCTTGTAGATTTATGTGCTGAAAAAGGACTGATGATTGGGAATACCTGGTTTAAAAAGCGAGATATACATAAGTATACTTATGTAAGTAGGAGAGATGGCTAGAGAGCGTTATTGGATTACGTGTTAATTGACAGGCGTGCGAAAGAGAGACTTTTGGATGTTAATGTGCTGAGAGGTGCAACTGGAGGGATGTCTGATCATTATCTTGTGGAGGCTAAGGTGAAGATTTGTATGGGTTTTCAGAAAAGAAGAGTGAATGTTGGGGTGAAGAGGGTGGTGAGAGTAAGTGAGCTTGGGAAGGAGACCTGTGTGAGGAAGTACCAGGAGAGACTGAGTACAGAATGGAAAAAGGTGAGAACAATGGAAGTAAGGGGAGTGGGGGAGGAATGGGATGTATTTAGGGAATCAGTGATGGATTGCGCAAAAGATGCTTGTGGCATGAGAAGAGTGGGAGGTGGGTTGATTAGAAAGGGTAGTGAGTGGTGGGATGAAGAAGTAAGAGTATTAGTGAAAGAGAAGAGAGAGGCATTTGGACGATTTTTGCAGGGAAAAAATGCAATTGAGTGGGAGATGTATAAAAGAAAGAGACAGGAGGTCAAGAGAAAGGTGCAAGAGGTGAAAAAGAGGGCAAATGAGAGTTGGGGTGAGAGAGTATCATTAAATTTTAGGGAGAATAAAAAGATGTTCTGGAAGGAGGTAAATAAAGTGCGTAAGACAAGGGAGCAAATGGGAACTTCAGTGAAGGGCGCAAATGGGGAGGTGAAAACAAGTAGTGGTGATGTGAGAAGGAGATGGAGTGAGTATTTTGAAGGTTTGTTGAATGTGTTTGATGATAGAGTGGCAGATATAGGGTGTTTGGGTCGAGGTGGTGTGCAAAGTGAAAGGGTTAGGGAAAATGATTTGGTAAACAGAGAAGAGGTAGTGAAAGCTTTGCGGAAGATGAAAGCCGGCAAGGCAGCAGGTTTGGATGGTATTGCAGTGGAATTTATTAAAAAAGGGGGTGACTGTATTGTTGACTGGTTGGTAAGGTTATTTAATGTATGTATGACTCATGGTGAGGTGCCTGAGGATTGGCGAAATGCGTGCATAGTGCCATTGTACAAAGGCAAAGGGGATAAGAGTGAGTGCTCAAATTACAGAGGTATAAGTTTGTTGAATATTCCTGGTAAATTATATAGGAGGGTATTGATTGAGAGGGTGAAGGCATGTACAGAGCATCAGATTGGGGAAGAGCAGTGTGGTTTCAGAAGTGGTAGAGGATGTGTGGATCAGGTGTTTGCTTTGAAGAATGTATGTGAGAAATACTTAGAAAAGCAAATGGATTTGTATGTAGCATTTATGGATCTGGAGAAGGCATATGATAGAGTTGATGGAGATGCTCTGTGGAAGGTATTAAGAATATATGGTGTGGGAGGAAAGTTGTTAGAAGCAGTGAAAAGTTTTTATCGAGGATGTAAGGCGTGTGTACGTGTAGGAAGAGAGGAAATTGATTGGTTCTTAGTGAATGTAGGTTTGCGGCAGGGGTGTGTGATGTCTCCATGGTTGTTTAATTTGTTTATGGATGGGGTTGTTAGGGAGGTAAATGCAAGAGTTTTGGAAAGAGGGGCAAGTATGAAGTCTGTTGGGGATGAGAGAGCTTGGGAAGTGAGTCAGTTGTTGTTCGCTGATGATACAGCGCTGGTGGCTGATTCATGTGAGAAACTGCAGAAGCTGGTGACTGAGTTTGGTAAAGTGTGTGGAAGAAGAAAGTTAAGAGTAAATGTGAATAAGAGCAAGGTTATTAGGTACAGTGGGGTTGAGGGTCAAGTCAACTGGGAGGTGAGTTTGAATGGAGAAAAATTGGAGGAAGTGAAGTGTTTTAGATATCTGGGAGTGGATCTGTCAGCGGATGGAACCATGGAAGCGGAAGTGGATCATAGGGTGGGGGAGGGGGCGAAAATTCTGGGGGCCTTGAAGAATGTGTGGAAGTCGAGAACATTATCTCGGAAAGCAAAAATGGGTATGTTTGAAGGAATAGTGGTTCCAACAATGTTGTATGGTTGCGAGGCGTGGGCTATGGATAGAGTTGTGCGCAGGAGGATGGATGTGCTGGAAATGAGATGTTTGAGGACAATGTGTGGTGTGAGGTGGTTTGATCGAGTGAGTAACGTAAGGGTAAGAGAGATGTGTGGAAATAAAAAGAGCGTGGTTGAGAGAGCAGAAGAGGGTGTTTTGAAGTGATTTAGGCACATGGAGAGAATGAGTGAGGAAAGATTGACCAAGAGGATATATGTGTCGGAGGTGGAGGGAACGAGGAGAAGAGGGAGACCAAATTGGAGGTGGAAAGATGGAGTGAAAAAGATTTTGTGTGATCGGGGCTTGAACATGCAGGAGGGTGAAAGGAGGGCAAGGAATAGAGTGAATTGGAGCGATGTGGTATACCGGGGTTGACGTGCTGTCAGTGGATTAAATCAAGGCATGTGAAGCGTCTGGGGTAAACCATGGAAAGCTGTGTAGGTATGTATATTTGCGTGTGTGGACGTATGTATATACATATGCATGGGGGGGCGGTTGGGCCATTTCTTTCGTCTGTTTCCTTGCGCTACCTCGCAAACACGGGAGACAGCGACAAAGTATAATAAATAAATAAATAAAAATAAAAAATATATATATATATATATATATATATATATATATATATATATATATATATATATATATATATATATATATATTCGAATCTGTGGACAACGGCCGGGCTCATAACGTCTTCGATGTGGCCCGGGCTATCGTGCCAGCCTATGCGGCACTTCAGCAACCCGGAATTATTCCCTGAAACAACGCTTGGAAGGAGGCAGAAGTGATATTGTGACAGTGATTGTGTCAGCGTCGCGTCGCCTCGCCGCAGTGTATCGAGACAGACTTCCCCAGAACTTTTTAAAGGGGAAGTAAATGTTTATAGTTGTGTTACTGGAGTGATAGTTTTCATGCATGGTGTTTTGACAAGAAAATAGTGAAGTTGGAGAAAAATGTAGCTTAGACATTGAAGCTTATTGATTCAGTGGTGAAATTGATGAGAACTGCTATTGACGTTTGTGTGAATAAATTGTACATTTCCTTTACCATAGCCAGAGGTTGAACCATTATGTGACGTTCATTTTTTCATTCATTTCAAGCTAAAAGTTTGTTTTCTAAATTGTTTCTTACATTTTTCATATGTATATATATGTATGTGTGTGTGTGTGTGTGTGTGTGCGTGTGTGTGTGTGTGTGTGTGTGTGTGTGTGTGTGTGTGTATATATATGTATATTATCCCTGGGGATAGGGGTGAAAGAATACTTCCCACGTATTCCTCGCATGTCGTAGAAAGCGACTAGAGGGGACGGGAGCGGGGGGCCGGAAATCCTCCCCTCCTTGTATTAACTTTCTAAAATGGGAAACAGAAGAAGGAGTCACGCGGGGAGTGCTCATCCTCCTCGAAGGCTCAGAGTGGGGTGCCTAAATGTGTGTGGATGTAACCAAGATGTGAAAAAAGGAGAGATAGGTAGTATGTTTGAGGAAAGGAACCTGGATGTTTTGGCTCTGAGTGAAACGAAGCTCAAGGGTAAAGGGGAAGAGTGGTTTGGAAATGTCTGGGGAGTGAAGTCAGGGGTTAGTGAGAGGACAAGAGCAAGGGAAGGAGTAGCAATACTCCTGAAACAGGAGTTGTGGGAGTATGTGATAGAATGTAAGAAAGTAAATTCTCGATTAATATGGGTAAAATTGAAAGTTGATGGAGAGAGGTGGGTGATTATTGGTGCATATGCACCTGGGCATGAGAAGAAAGATCATGAGAGGCAAGTGTTTTGGGAGCAGCTAAATGAGTGTGTTAGCGGTTTTGATGCACGAGACCGGGTTATAGTGATGGGTGATTTGAATGCAAAGGTGAGTAATGTGGCAGTTGAGGGAATAATTGGTATGCATGGGGTGTTCAGTGTTGTAAATGGAAATGGTGAAGAGCTTGTAGATTTATGTGCTGAAAAAGGACTGATGATTGGGAATACCTGGTTTAAAAAGCGAGATATACATAAGTATACTTATGTAAGTAGGAGAGATGGCCAGAGAGCGTTATTGGATTACGTGTTAATTGACAGGCGTGCGAAAGAGAGACTTTTGGATGTCAATGTGTTGAGAGGTGCAACTGGAGGGATGTCTGATCATTATCTTGTGGAGGCTAAGGTGAAGATTAGTATGGGTTTTCAGAAAAGAAGAGTGAATGTTGGGGTGAAGAAGGTGGTGAGAGTAAGTGAGCTTGGGAAGGAGACCTGTGTGAAGAAGTATCAGGAGAGACTGTGTACAGAATGGAAAAAGGTGAGAACAATGGAAGTAAGGGGAGTGGGGGAGGAATGGGATGTATTTAGGGAATCAGTGATGGATTGCGTAAAAGATGCTTGTGGCATGAGAAGAGTGGGAGGTGGGCTGTTTAGAAAGGGTAGTGAATGGTGGGATGAAGAAGTAAGAGTATTAGTGAAAGAGAAGAGAGAGGCATTTGGACGATTTTTGCAGGGAAAAAATGCAATTGAGTGGGAGAAGTATAAAAGAAAGAGACAGGAGGTCAAGAGAAAGGTGCAAGAGGTGAAAAAAAGGGCAAATGAGAGTTGGGGTGAGAGACTATCAGTAAATTTTAGGGAGAATAAAAAGATGTTCTGGAAGGAGGTAAATAGGGTGCGTAAGACAAGGGAGCAAATGGGAACTTCAGTGAAGGGCGTAAATGGGGAGGTGATAACAAGTAGTGGTGATGTGAGAAGGAGATGGAATGAGTATTTTGAAGGTTTGTTGAATGTGTCTGATGACAGAGTGGCAGATATAGGGTGTTTGGGTCGAGGTGGTGTGCAAAGTGAGAGGGTTAGGGAAAATGATTTGGTAAACAGAGAAGAGGTAGTAAAAGCTTTGTGGAAGATGAAAGCCGGCAAGGCAGCAGGTTTGGATGGTATTGCAGTGGAATTTATTAAAAAAGGGGGTGACTGTATTGTTGACTGGTTGGTAAGGTTATTTAATGTATGTATGACTCATGGTGAGGTGCCTGAGGATTGGCGGAATGCGTGCATAGTGCCATTGTACAAAGGCAAAGGGGATAAGAGTGAGTGCTCAAATTACAGAGGTATAAGTTTGTTGAGTATTCCTGGTAAATTATATGGGAGGGTATTGATTGAGAGGGTGAAGGCATGTACAGAGCATCAGATTGGGGAAGAGCAGTGTGGTTTCAGAAGTGGTAGAGGATGTGTGGATCAGGTGTTTGCTTTGAAGAATGTATGTGAGAAATACTTAGAAAAGCAAATGGATTTGTATGTAGCATTTATGGATCTGGAGAAGGCATATGATAGAGTTGATAGAGATGCTCTGTGGAAGGTATTAAGAATATATGGTGTGGGAGGCAAGTTGTTAGAAGCAGTGAAAAGTTTTTATCGAGGATGTAAGGCATGTGTACGTGTAGGAAGAGAGGAAAGTGATTGGTTCTCAGTGAATGTAGGTTTGCGGCAGGGGTGTGTGATGTCTCCATGGTTGTTTAATTTGTTTATGGATGGGGTTGTTAGGGAGGTAAATGCAAGAGTCTTGGAAAGAGGGGCAAGTATGAAGTCTGTTGGGGATGAGAGAGCTTGGGAAGTGAGTCAGTTGTTGTTCGCTGATGATACAGCGCTGGTGGCTGATTCATGTGAGAAACTGCAGAAGCTGGTGACGGAGTTTGGTAAAGTGTGTGGAAGAAGAAAGTTAAGAGTAAATGTGAATAAGAGCAAGGTTATTAGGTACAGTAGGGTTGAGGGTCAAGTCAATTGGGAGGTGAGTTTGAATGGAGAAAAACTGGAGGAAGTGAAGTGTTTTAGATATCTGGGAGTGGATCTGTCAGCGGATGGAACCATGGAAGCGGAAGTGGATCATAGGGTGGGGGAGGGGGCTAAAATTTTGGGAGCCTTGAAAAATGTGTGGAAGTCGAGAACATTATCCCGGAAAGCAAAAATGGGTATGTTTGAAGGAATAGTAGTTCCAACAATGTTGTATGGTTGCGAGGCGTGGGCTATGGATAGAGTTGTGCGCAGGAGGATGGATGTGCTGGAAATGAGATGTTTGAGGACAATGTGTGGTGTGAGGTGGTTTGATCGAGTAAGTAACGTAAGGGTAAGAGAGATGTGTGGAAATAAAAAGAGCGTGGTTGAGAGAGCAGAAGAGGGTGTTTTGAAATGGTTTGGGCACATGGAGAGAATGAGTGAGGAAAGATTGACCAAGAGGATATATGTGTCGGAGGTGGAGGGAACGAGGAGAAGAGGGAGACCAAATTGGAGGTGGAAAGATGGAGTGAAAAGGATTTTGTGTGATCGGGGCCTGAACATGCAGGAGGGTGAAAGGAGGGCAAGGAATAGAGGGAATTGGAGCGATGTGGTATACAGGGGTTGACGTGCTGTCAGTGGATTGAATCAAGGCATGTGAAGCGTCCGGGGTAAACCAAGGAAAGCTGTGTAGGTATGTATATTTGCGTGTGTGGACGTGTGTATGTACATGTGTATGGGGGGGGTTGGGCCATTTCTTTCGTCTGTTTCCTTGCGCTACCTCGCAAACGCGGGAGACAGCGACAAAGTATAAAAAAAAAAAAAAAAATTATATATATATTTATTTATTTATTATTTTATTTATTATACTTTGTCGCTTCTCCTGCGTTAGCAAGGTAGCGCAAGGAAACAGACGAAAGAATGGCCCAACCCACCCACATACACATGTATATACATACATGTCGACACACAGCACATATACATACCAATACATCTCAACTTATACATACATATAAACACACAGACATATACATATATGCACATATACATAATTCATACTGTCTGCCCTTATTGATTCCCGTCACCACCCTGCCACACATGAAATGACAACCCCTTTACCCTGCGCGAGGTAGCGTTAGGAAAAGACAACAAAGGCCACATTCATTCACACTCACTCTCTAGCTGTCATGTATAATGCACCAAAACTAAAGCTCCCTTTTCACATCCAGACCCCACAAAACTTTCCATGGTTTACCTTATACACTTCACATGCCCTGGTTCATCCCACTGACAGCATGTCGACCCTGGTATACCACATTGTTCCAATGCACTCTATTCCTTGCACGCCTTTCACCCTCCTGCATGTTCAGGCCCCGATCACTTAGAATCTTTTGCATTCCATCTTTCCACCTCCAAATTGGTCTCCCACTTCTTGTTTCCTCCACGTCTGACACATATCCTCTGCCAATCTTTCCTCACTCATTCTCTCCATGTGACCAAACCAATTGAAAACACCCTCTTCTGCTCTCTGAACCACGCTCCTTTTATTACCACACATCTCTCTTACCCTTTCATTACTTACTCGATCTAACCACCTCACACCACATAATGTCCTCAAACATCTCATTTCCAGCACATCCACCCTCCTCCGCACAACTTTATCTATAGCCCACACCTCACAACCATATAACATTGTTGGAACCAATATTCCTTCAAGCATACCCATTTTTGCTTTTCAAGATAACGTTCTCAAGTTCCACATATTTTTCAAGGGTTCCAGAACTTCACCCCCTCCCCCACCCTATGATTCACTTCCGCTTCCATGGTTCCATCTGCTGCCAAATCCACTCCCAGATACCCAAAACACTTCAATTTCTCCAGTTTTCACCATTCAAACTTAACTCCCAATTGACTTGTCCCTCAACCCTACTATACCTAATAACCTTGATCTTATTCACATTTACTCTCAGATTTCTTCTTTCACACACTTTACCAAACTCAGTCACCAGCTTCTGCAGTTTCTCACCCAAATCAGCCACCAGTGCTGTATCATCAGCGAACAACAACTGACTTTTTTCCCAAGCTCTCTCATCCAAAACAGACTGCATACTTGCCCATCTTTCCAAAATTCTTTCATTCACCTCCCTAACAGCCCCATCCATAAACAAATTAAACCACCATGGAAACATCACACACCCCTACCGCAAACCAACATTCACTGAGAAACAATCACTCTCCTCTTTTCCTACATATACACATGCCTTACATCCTCGATAAAAACTTTTCACTTTTTCTAACAACTTACTTCCTACACCATATATTCTTAATACCTTTCACAGGGTATCTCTATCAACTCTATGGTATGCCTTCTCCAGATACATAAATGCTACATACAAATCCATTTGCTTTTCTAAGTATTTCTCACATACAATATTCAAAGTAAACACCTGATCCACACATCCTCTACCACTTCTGAAACCAAACTGCTCTTCCCCAATCTGATGCTCTGTACATTCCTTTACCCTCTCAATCAATACCTTCCCATATAATTTCCCAGGAATACTCAACAAACTTATACCTCTTTAATTTGAGCACTCACTCTTTAACCCTTTGCCTTTGTACAATGGCAATATGCAAGCATTCTGCCAGTCCTCAGGCACCTCACCATGAGTCATACATACATTAAATAACCTTAGCAACGAGTCAACAATACAGTCACCCCCTTTTTTAATGAATTACACTGCAGTGTCATCGAAACCCGCTGCCTTGCTGGCTTTCATCTTTCGCAAAGCTTTCACTACCTCTTCTATGTTTACCACATCATTCTCCCTAACCCTCTCACTTTGCACACCAGCTTGACCAAAACACCCTATCTCTGCCACTCTACCATTATACACATTCAACAAAACTTGTAAATACTCACTCCATATATATATATATATATATATATATATATATATATATATATATATATATATATATATATATATATATTTTTTTTTTTTTTTTTTTTTTTTTGCTTTGTCGCTGTCTCCCGCGTTTGCGAGGTAGCGCAAGGAAACAGACGAAAGAAATGGCCCAACCCACCCCCATACACATGCCTTGATTCAATCCACTGACAGCACGTCAACCCCGGTATACCACATCGCTCCAATTCACTCTATTCTTTGCCCTCCTTTCACCCTCCTGCATATTCAGGCCCCGATCACACAAAATCTTTTTCACTCCATCTTTCCACCTCCAATTTGGTCTCCCTCTTCTCCTCGTTCCCTCCACCTCTGACACATATATCCTCTTGGTCAATCTTTCCTCACTCATTCCTCACTCACTCATATATATATATATATATATATATATATATATATATATATATATATAGATATTATCCTGGGGATAGGGGGGAAAAAAAACTTCCCATGTATTCCCTGCATGTCGTAGAAGGCGACTAAAAGGGGAGGGAGCGGGTGCCTGGAAATCCTCCCCTCTCGCTTTTTTTTTTTTTTTTTTTCCAAAAGAGGGAACAGAGAAGGGTGCCAGGTGAGGATATTCCCTCAAAGGCCCAGTCCTCTGTTCTCGACGCAACCTTGCTAATGCGGGAAATGGCGAATAGTGTGAAAGAAAGAAAGATATATATATATATATATATATATATATATATTATTATTATTGTTATTATTATTATTTTGCTTTGTCGCTGTCTCCCGCATTTGCGAGGTAGCACAAATATATGTATACATAACGCATATATATATATATATATATATATATATATATATATATATATATATATATATATATAATATATATATATATATATATATATTTTTTCTTTCTTTCAAACTATTCGCCATTTCCCGCATTAGCAAGGTAGCGTTAAGAACAGAGGACTGGGCCTTTGAGGGAATATCCTCACCTGGCCCCCTTCTCTGTTCCTTCTTTTGGAAAAAAAAAAAAAAAAAAAAAAAAAAAAAAAAAAACGAGAGGAGAGGATTTCCAGCCCCCCGCTCCCTCCCCTTTTAGTCGCCTTCTATGACACGCAGGGAATACGTGGGAAGTATTCTTTCTCCCCTATCCCCAGGGATAATATATATATATATATATATATATATATATATATATATATATATATATATATATATATATATATATGTTTTTATATATATATATATATATTTTTTTTTGCTTTGTCGCTGTCTCCCGCGTTTGCGAGGTAGCGCAAGGAAACAGACGAAAGAAATGGCCCAACCCACCCAGATACACATGTATATACATACGTCCACACACGCAAATATACATACCTACACAGCTTTCCATGGTTTACCCCAGACGCTTCACATGCCCTGATTCAATCCACTGACAGCACGTCAACCCCGGTATACCACATCGATCCAATTCACTTTATTCCTTGCCCTCCTTTCACCCTCCTGCATGTTCAGGCCCCGATCACAGAAAATCTTTTTCACTCCATCTCTCCACCTCCAATTTGGTCTCCCACTTTTCCTCGTTCCCTCCACCTCCGACACATATATCCTCTTGGTCAATCTTTCCTCACTCATTCTCTCCATGTGCCCAAACTATTTCAAAACACCCTCTTCTGCTCTCTCAACCACGCTCTTTTTATTTCCACACATCTCTCTTACCCTTACGTTACTTACTCGATCAAACCACCTCACACCACACATTGTCCTCAAACATCTCATTTCCAGCACATCCATCCTCCTGCGCACAACTCTATCCATAGCCCACGCCTCGTAACCATACAACATTGTTGGAACCACTATTCCTTCAAACATACCCACCCATTTTTGCTTTCCGAGATAATGTTCTCGACTTCCACACATTCTTCAAGGCTCCCAGGATTTTCGCCCCCTCCCCCACCCTATGATCCACTTCCACTTCCATGGTTCCATCCGCTGCCAGATCCACTCCCAGATATCTAAAACACTTTACTTCCTCCAGTTTTTCTCCATTCAAACTTACCTCCCAATTGACTTGACCCTCAACCCTACTGTACCTAATAACCTTGCTCTTATTCACATTTACTCTTAACTTTCTTCTTTCACACACTTTACCAAACTCAGTCACCAGCTTCTGCAGTTTCTCACATGAATCAGCCACCAGCGCTGTATCATCAGCGAACAACAACTGACTCACTTCCCAAGCTCTCTCATCCCCAACAGACTTCATACTTGCCCCTCTTTCCAAAACTCTTGCATTTACCTCCCTAACAACCCCATCCATAAACAAATTAAACAACCATGGAGACATCACACACCCCTGCCGCAAACCTACATTCACTGAGAACCAATCACTTTCCTCTCTTCCTACACGTACACATGCCTTACATCCTCGATAAAAACTTTTCACTGCTTCTAACAACTTGCCTCCCACACCATATATTCCTAAAACCTTCCACAGAGCATCTCTATCAAGTCTATCATATGCCTTCTCCAGATCCATAAATGCTACATACAAATCCATTTGTTTTTCTAAGTATTTCTCACATACATTCTTCAAAGCAAACACCTGATCCACACATCCTCTACCACTTCTGAAACCACACTGCTCTTCCCCAATCTGATGCTCTGTACACGCCTTCACCCTTTCAATCAATACCCTCCCATATAATTTACCAGGAATACTCAACAAACTTATACCTCTGTAATTTGAGCACTCACTCTTATCCTCTTTGCCTTTGTACAATGGCACTATGCAAGCATTCCGCCAACCCTCAGGCACCTCACCATGAATCATACATACATTAAATAACCTTACCAACCAGTCAACAATACAGTTACCCCCTTTTTTAATAAATTCCACTGCAATACCATCCAAACCTGCTGCTTTGACGGCTTTCATCTTCCGTAAAGCTTTTACTACCTCTTTTCTCTTTACCAAATCATTTTCCCCAACCCTCTCACTTTGCACTCCACCTCGACCAAGACACCTTATATCTGCCACTCTATAATCAAACACATTCAACAAACCTTCAAAATACTCACTCCATCTCATTCTCACATCACCACTACTTGTTATCACCTCCCCATTAGTCCCCTTCACTGAAGTTCCCATTTTCTCCCTTGTCTTACACACTTTATTTACCTCCTTCCAAAACATCTTTTTATTCTCCCTGAAATTTAATGATACTCTCACCCCAACTCTCATTTGCCCTCTTTTTCACCTCTTGCACCTTTCTCTTGACCTCCTGCCTCTTTCTTTTATACCTCTCCCACTCATTTGCATTTTTACCTGCAAAAATCGTTCAAATGCCTCTATCTTCTCTTTCACTAACAATCTTACTTCTTCATCCCACCACTCACTACCTTTTCTAATCAACCCACCTCCCACGCTTCTCATGCCACAATCATCTTTTGCGCACTCCATCACTGCTTCCCTAAATACATCCCATTCCTCCCCCACTCCCCTTACCTCCTTTGTTCTCACATTTTTCCATTCTGTACTCAGTATCTCCTGGTACTTCCTCACACAAGTCTCCTTCCCAAGCTCACTTACTCTCACCACTCTCTTCACCCCAACATTCTCTCTTCTTTTCTGAAAACCCCCACAAATCTTCACCTTCGCTTCCACAAGATAATGATCAGACATCCCTCGAGTTGCACCTCTCAGCACATTAACATCCAAAAGTCTCTTTCGTGCGTCTATCAATTAACACGTAATCCAATAACGCTCTCTGGACATCTCTCCTACTTACATACGTATACTTATGTATATCTCGCTTTTTAAACCAGGTATTCCCAATCACCAGTCCTTTTTCAGCACATAAATCTACAAGCTCTTCACCATTTCCATTTACAACACTGAACACTCCATGTATACCAATTATTCCCTTAACTGCCACATTACTCACCTTTGCATTCAAGTCACCCATCACTATAACCCGGTCTTTTGCATCAAAACCACTAACACACTCATTCAGCTGCTCCCAAAACACTTGCCTCTCATGATCTTTCTTCTCATGCCCAGGTGCATATTCACCAATAATCACCCATCTCTTTCCATCAACTTTCAGTTTTACCCATATCAATCTAGAATTTACTTTCTTACTCTCTATCACATACTCCCACAACTCTTGATTCAGGAGTAGTGCTACTCCTTCCCTTGCTCTTGTCCTCTCACTAACCCCTGACTTTACTCCCAAGACATTCCCAAACCACTCTTCCCCTTTACCCTTTAGCTTCATTTCACTCAGAGCCAAAACATCCAGGTTCCTTTCCTCAAACATACTACCTATCTCTCCTTTTTTCTCATCTTGGTTACATCCACACACATTTAGACACCCCATTCTGAGCCTTCGAGGAGGATGAGCGCTCCTCGCGCGACTCCTTCTTCTGTTTCCCCTTTTAGAAAGTTAAAATACAAGGAGGGGAGGGTTTCTGGCCCCCTGCTCCCGTCCCCTTTAGTCGCCTTCTACGACACGTGAGGAATGTGTGGGAAGTATTCTTAATCCCCTATCCCCATATATATATATATATATATTTTTTTTTTTATTATACTTTGTCGCTGTCTCCCGCATTTGCGAGGTAGCGCAAGGAAACAGACGAAAGAAATGGCCCAACCCCCCCCATACACATGTATATACATACGTCCACACACGCAAATATACATAACTACACAGCTTTCCATGGTTTACCCAAGACGCTTCACATGCCTTGATTCAATCCACTGACAGCACGTCAACCCCGGTATACCACATCGCTCCAATTCACTCTATTCCTTGCCCTCCTTTCACCCTCCTGCATGTTCAGGCCCCGATCACACAAAATCTTTTTCACTCCATCTTTCCACCTCCAATTTGGTCTCCCTCTTCTTTTCGTTCCCTCCACCTCCGACACATATATCCTCTTGGACAATCTTTCCTCACTCATTCTCTCCATGTGCCCAAACCACTTCAAAACACCCTCTTCTGCTCTCTCAACCACGCTCTTTTTATTTCCACACATCTCTCTTACCCTTACGTTACTCACTCGATCAAACCACCTCACACCACACATTGTCCTCAAACATCTCATTTCCAGCACATCCATCCTCCTGCGCACAACTCTATCCATAGCCCACGCCTCGCAACCATACAACATTGTTGGAACCACTATTCCTTCAAACATACCCATTTTTGCTTTCCGAGATAATGTTCTCGACTTCCACACATTCTTCAAGGCCCCCAGAATTTTCGCCCCCTCCCCCACCCTATGATCCACTTCCACTTCCATGGTTCCATCCGCTGCCAGATCCACTCCCAGATATCTAAAACACTTCACTTCCTCCAGTTTTTCTCCATTCAAACTCACCTCCCAATTGACTTGACCCTCAACCCTACTGTACCTAATAACCTTGCTCTTATTCACATTTACTCTTAACTTTCTTCTTCCACACACTTTACCAAACTCAGTCACCAGCTTCTGCAGTTTCTCACATGAATCAGCCACCAGCGCTGTATCATCAGCGAACAACAACTGACTCACTTCCCAAGCTCTCTCATCCCCAACAGACTTCATACTTGCCCCTCTTTCCAAAACTCTTGCATTTACCTCCCTAACAACCCCATCCATAAACAAATTAAACAACCATGGAGACATCACACACCCCTGCCGCAAACCTACATTCACTGAGAACCAATCACTTTCCTCTCTTCCTACACGTACACATGCCTTACATCCTCGATAAAAACTTTTCACTGCTTCTAACAACTTTCCTCCCACACCATATATTCTTAATACCTTCCACAGAGCATCTCTATCAACTGTATCATATGCCTTCTCCAGAACCATAAATGCTACATACAAATCCATTTGCTTTTCTAAGTATTTCTCACATACATTCTTCAAAGCAAACGCCTGATCCACACATCCTCTACCACTTCTGAAACCACGCTGCTCTTCCCCAATCTGATGCTCTGTACATGCCTTCACCCTCTCAATCAATACCCTCCCATATAATTTACCAGGAATACTCAACAAACTTATACCTCTGTAATTTGAGCACTCACTCTTATTCCCTTTGCCTTTGTGCAATGGCACTATGCACGCATTTCGCCAATCCTCAGGCACCTCACCATGAGTCATACATACATTAAATAACCTTACCAACCAGTCAACAATACAGTCACCCCCTTTTTTAATAAATTCCACTGCAATACCATCCAAACCTGCTGCCTTGCCGGCTTTCATCTTCCGCAAAGCTTTCACTACCTCTTCTCTGTTTACCAAATCATTTTCCCTAACCCTCTCACTTTGCACACCATCTCGACCAAAACACCCTATATCTGCCACTCTATCATCAAACACAGGGTAGTGAGTGGTGGGATGAAGAAGTAAGAGTATTAGTGGAAGAGAAGAGAGAGGCATTTGGACGATTTTTGCAGGGAAAAAATGCAATTGAGTGGGAGATGTATAAAAGAAAGAGACAGGAGGTCAAGAGAAAGGTGCAAGAGGTGAAAAAAAGGGCAAATGAGAGTTGGGGTGAGAGAGTATCATTAAATTTTAGGGAGAATAAAAAGATGTTCTGGAAGGAGGTAAATAAAGTGCGTAAGACAAGGGAGCAAATGGGAACTTCAGTGAAGGGCGCAAATGGGGAGGTGATAAGAAGTAGTGGTGATGTGAGAAGGAGATGGAGTGAGTATTTTGAAGGTTTGTTGAATATATATATATATATATATAAAAATATATATATATATATATATATATATATATATATATATATATATATATATATATATATATATATATATATATATATCATTTTTTTTTTTGGTTTGTCGCTGTCTCCCCCGTTTGCGAGGTAGCTCAACTAAACAGAAGAAAGAAATGGCCCAACCCACCCCCATACACATGTATGTACATACACGTCCACACACGCAAATATACATACCCATACATCTCAATGTACACATATATATATACACACACAGACACATACATATGTACACATGCACACAATTCACACTGTCTGCCTTTTTATTCATTCCCATCGCCACCTCGCCACACATGGAATAACATCCCCCTCCCCCCCTCAAGTGTGCGAGGTAGCACTAGGAAAAGACAACAAAGTCCTCATTCGTTCACACTCAGTCTCTAGCTGTCATGCAATTATGCCCCACATCCAGGCCCCACAGAACTTTCCATGGTTTACCCCAGACGCTTCACATGCCCTGATTCAATCCACTGACAGCACGTCAACCCCGGTATACCACATCGATCCAGTTCACTCTATTCCTTGCCCTCCTTTGACCCTCCTGCATGTTCATGCCCTGATCACTCAAAATCTTTTTCACTCCATCTTTCCACCTCCAATTTGGTCTCCCACTTCTCCTCGTTCCCTCCACCTCCGACACATATTTCCTCTTGGTCAATCTTTCCTCACTCATTCTCTCCATGTGCCCAAACCATTTCAAAACACCCTCTTCTGCTCCTCAACCACGGTCTTTTTATTTCCACACATCTCTCTTACCCTTACATTACTTACTCGATCAAACCACCTCACACCACACATTGTCCTCAAACATCTCATTTCCAGCACATCCACCCTCCTGCGCACAACTCTATCCATAGCCTACGCCTCGCAACTATACAACATTGTTGGAACCACTATTCCTTCAAACATACCCATTTTTGCTTTCTGAGATAATGTTCTCGACTTCCACACATTCTTCAAGGCTCCCAGGATTTTCGCCCCCTCCCCCACCCTATGATTCACCTCCGCTTCCATGTTTCCATCCGCTGCCAGATCCACTCCCAGATATCTAAAACACTTTACTTCCTCCAGTTTTTCTCCATTCAAACTTACCTCCCAATTGACTTGACCCTCAACCCTACTGTAACTGATAACCTTGCTCTTATTCTTATTTACTCTTAACTTTCTTCTTTCACACACCTTACCAAACTCAGTCACCAGCTTCTGCAGTTTCTCACATGAATCAGCCACCAGCGCTGTATCATCAGTGAACAACAATGACTCACTTCCCAAGCTCTCTCATCCAGAACAGATTTCATACTTGCCCCTCTTTCCAAAACTCTTGCATTCACCTCCCTAACAACCCCATCCATAAACAAATTAAACAACCATGGAGACATCACACACCCCTGCCACAAACCTACATTCACTGAGAACCAATCACTTTCCTCTCTTCCTACACGTATATATGCCTTACATCCTCGATAAAAACTTTTCACTGCTTCTAACAACTTGCCTCCCACACCATATATTCTTAATACCTTCCACAGAGCATCTCTATCAAGTCTATCATATGCCTTCTCCAGATCCATAAATGCTGCATACAAATCCATTTGCTTTTCTAAGTATTTCTCACATACATTCTTCAAAGCAAACACCTGATCCACACATCCTCTACCACTTGTGAAAGCACACTGCTCTTCCCCAATCTGATGCTCTGTACATGCCTTCACCCTCTCAATCAATACCCTCCTATATAATTTACCAGGCATACTCAACAAACTTATACCTCTGTAATTTGAGCACTCACTCTTATCCCCTTTGCCTTTGTACAATGGCACTATGCATGCATCCCGCCAATCCTCAGGCACCTCACCATGAGTCATACATACATTAAATAACCTTACCAACCAGTCAACAATACAGTCACCCCTTTTTTTAATAAATTCCACTGCAATACCATCCAGACCTGCTGCCTTCCGGCTTTCATCTTCCGCAAAGCTTTTACTACCTCTTCTCTGTTTACCAAATCATTTTCCCTAACCCTCTCACTTTGCACACCACCTCGACCAAAACACCCTATATTTGCCACTCTATCATCAAACACATTCAACAAACCTTCAAAATACTCACTCCATCTCCTTCGCACATCACCACTACTTGTTATCACCTCCCCATTTGCGCCTGTCACTGAGTGGGAGGTGGGTTGATTAGAAAGGGTAGTGAGTGGTGGGACGAAGAAGTAAGATTATTAGTGAAAGAGAAGAGAGAGGCATTTGGACGATTTTTGTAGGGAAAAAATGCAATTTAGTGGGAGATGTATAAAAGAAAGAGACAGGAGGTCAAGAGAAAGGTGCAAGAGGTGAAAAAGAGGGCAAATGAGAGTTGGGGTGAGAGAGTATCATTAAATTTTAGGGAGAATAAAAAGATGTTCTGGAAGGAGGTAAATAAAGTGCGTAAGACAAGGGAGCAAATAAATAAAGTATATATATATATATATATATATATATATATATATATATATATATATATATATATATATATATATATATATGTTATCCCTGGGGATAGGGGATTAAGAATACTTCCCACGTATTCCCTGCGTGTCGTAGAAGGCGACTAAAAGGGGAGGGAGCGGGAGGCTGGAAATCCTCCCCTCTCGTTTTTTTTTAATTTTCCAAAAGAAGGAACAGAGAATTGGGCCAGGTGAGGGTATTCCCTCAAAGGCCCAGTCCTGTGTTCTTAATGCTACCTCGCTAATGCGGGAAATGGCGAATAGTTTAAAAAAAAAAAAAAAAAAAAAAAAAAAATATATATATATATGTATATTTTTCTTTTTTCTTTTAAACTATTCGCCATTTCCCGCGTTAGTGAGGTAGCGTTAAGAACAGAGAACTGGGCCTTTTTTGGAATATCCTGACCTGGCCCCCTCTGTTCTTTCTTTTGGAAAATTGAGAAAAAAAAAGAGAGGGGGAGGATTTCCAGCACCGCTCCCTCCCCTTTTAGTCGCCTTCTACGACACGCAGGGAATACGTGGGAAGTATTCTTAATCCCCTATCCCCAGGGATAATATATATATATATATATATATATATATATATATATATATATATATATATATATATATATATATATATATATATATATTTTTTTTTATTATACTTTGTCGCTGTCTCCCGTGTTTGCGAGGTAGCGCAAGGAAACAGACGAAAGAAATGGCCCAACCCCCCCATACACATGTATATACATACGTCCACACACGCAAATATACATACCTACACAGCTTTCCATGGCTTAACCTAGACGCTTCACATGCCTTGATTCAATCCACTGACAGCACGTCAAACCCGGTATACCACATCTCTCCAATTCACTCTATTCCTTGCCCTCCTTTCACCCTCCTGCATGTTCAGGCCCCGATCACACAAAATCTTTTTCACTCCATCTTTCCACCTCCAATTTGGTCTCCCTCTTCTCCTTGTTCCCTCCACCTCCGACACATATATCCTCTTGGTCAATCTTTCCTCACTCATCCTCTCTATGTGCCCAAACCACTTCAAAACACCCTCTTCTGCTCTCTCAACCACGCTCTTTTTATTTCCACACATCTCTCTTACCCTTACGTTACTCACTCGATCAAACCACCTCACACCACACATTGTCCTCAAACATCTCATTTCCAGCACATCCATCCTCCTGCGCACAACTCTATCCATAGCCCACGCCTCGCAACCATACAACATTGTTGGAACCACTATTCCTTCAAACATACCCATTTTTGCTTTCCGAGATAATGTTCTCGACTTCCACACATTCTTCAAGGCCCCCAGAATTTTCGCCCCCTCCCCCACCCTATGATCCACTTCCGCTTCCATGGTTCCATCCGCTGCCAGATCCACTCCCAGATATCTAAAACACTTCACTTCCTCCAATTTTTCTCCATTCAAACTCACCTCCTAATTGACTCGACCCTCAACCCTACTGTACCTAATAACCTTGCTCTTATTCACATTTACTCTTAACTTTCTTCTTATATATATATATATATATATATATATATATATTTTTTTTTTTCAAACTATTCGCCATTTCCCGCATCAGCAAGGTAGCGTTAAGAACAGAGGACTGGGCCTCTGAGGGAACATCCTCACCTGGCCCCCTTCTCTGTTCCTTTTTTTGGAAAATTAAAAAAAAAAACAAGAGGGGAGGATTTCCAGCTCCCCGCTCCCTCCCCTTTTAGTCGCCTTCTACGACACGCAGGGAATACGTGGGAAGTATTCTTTCTCCCCTATCCCCAGGGATAATAATAATAATAACAATAATAATAATAATAATAATAATAATAATGATAATAATAATAATAATAATAGTGATATTTTGCAACTGAGCCACCACACTGTCTGTGGTATGTTAATCATAACTATGTCAGATTATCACTGCAGCTTAATCAATGATGACCTAGGATAATAAAGGAAACAGTAATGCACATTTGTACAGCACATGGCATAATTTGCTTACACATTACCCAGTCTCTGGACATATACAACAAATACCATCCAAAAAGTTTGGAGAGAAAATAATCTCCCGGTCAATTACATCAGGGTTTGCCTCACTTTAGAATAATGTTGGACATGTTATTAGGTAGGAGTATTAGGGTAGAAATAGTAAGTTGGAACAATAAGTAAACACATTAGATAGAAATAGTCGGTAGAAACATTAGTTAGAAGACTCTGAAAATACTGTGTTAGAACTGACCTCCACAAATGGCCTGTTAAGGGTGAGGCACTAAGGGCTAAGAAGCAGCATTGGAGTTCACCAGTTATGGACACTTTTTGCTGTGGCCATCCCCTTGAGGGAATGCATGTCAGAGATCTAGATAGACAGATGTTATTGCTATGGATGCTAATGATACATACAAATGGCACTGGTGGTCATGGGATTAAAAGAGTTAACTATAATGCATAATAATACTCTGATTATATTGACACTATCAACTGGACTTAATATCTACAACACCAAATTTTGAAGATTTTTCACAAGTTCAAGTTCTAAATACTTTACCAACCATGAAGCTATGCACTTACACTCACCATAAAAAAAAATATATATTCATGAGATCTTGTACTGGACAACTGGGTATTAGTGTGCTAAACAATGAAAGAGTATATATATATATATATATATATATATATATATATATATATATATATATATATTTTTTTTTTTTTGCTTTGTCGCTATCTCCCGCGTTTGCGAGGTAGCGCAAGGAAACAGACGAAAGAAATGGCCCATCCCACCCCCATACACATGTATATACATACGTCCACACATGCAAATATACATACCTACACAGCTTTCCATGGTTTACCCCAAACGCTTCACATGCCCTGATTCAATCCACTGACAGCACGTCAACCCCGGTATACCACATCGATCCAATTCACTCTATTCCTTGCCCTCCTTTCACTCTCCTGCATGTTCAGGCCCCGATCACACAAAATCTTTTTCACTCCATCTTTCCACCTCCAATTTGGTCTCCCACTTCTC
Source organism: Panulirus ornatus (assembly GCF_036320965.1). Taxonomy (NCBI): domain Eukaryota; kingdom Metazoa; phylum Arthropoda; class Malacostraca; order Decapoda; family Palinuridae; genus Panulirus; species Panulirus ornatus. The sequence goes on along the minus strand of NC_092242.1, from coordinate 46,847,275 downwards.
CTCGTTCCCTCCACCTCCGACACATATATCCTCTTGGTCAATCTTTCCTCACTCATTCTCTCCATGTGCCCAAACCATTTCAAAACACCCTCTTCTGCTCTCTCAACCACGCTCTTTTTATTTCCACACATCTCTCTTACCCTTACGTTACTTACTTGATCAAACCACCTCACACCACACATTGTCCTCAAACATCTCATTTCCAGCACATCCATCCTCCTGCGCACAACTCTATCCATAGCCCATGCCTCGCAACCATACAACATTGTTGGAACCACCATTCCTTCAAACATACCCATTTTTGCTTTCCGAGATAATGTTCTCGACTTCCACACATTCTTCAAGGCTCCCACGATTTTCGCCCCCTCCCCCACCCTATGATCCACTTCCGTTTCCATGGTTCCATCCGCTGCCAGATCCACTCCCAGATATCTAAAACACTTTACTTCCTCCAGTTTTTCTCCATTCAACCTTACCTCCCAATTGACTTGACCCTCAACCCTACTGTACCTAATTACCTTGCTCTTATTCTTATTTACTCTTAACTTTCTTCTTTCACACACTTTACCAAACTCAGTCACCAGCTTCTGCAGTTTCTCACATGAATCATCCACCAGCGCTGTATCATCAGTGAACAACAACTGACTCACTTCCCAAGCTCTCTCATCCCCAACATACTTCATACTTGCCCCTCTTTCCAAAACTCTTGCATTCACCTCCCTAACAACCCCATCCATAAACAAATTAAACAACCATGGAGACATCACACACCCCTGCCGCAAACCTACATTCACTGAGAACCAATCACTTTCCTCTCTTCCTACACGTACACATGCCTTACATCCTCGATAAAAACTTTTCACTGCTTCTAACAACTTGTCTCCCACACCATATATTCTTAATACCTTCCACAGAGCATCTCTGTCAACTCTATCATATGCCTTCTCCAGATCCATAAATGCTGCATACAAATCCATTTGCTTTTCCAAGTATTTCTCACATACATTCTTCAAAGCAAACACCTGAACCACACATCCTCTACCACTTCTGAAACCACACTGCTCTTCCCCAATCTGATGCTCTGTACATGCCATCACCCTCTCAATCAATACCCTCCCATATGATTTCCCAGTAATACTCAACAAACTTATACCTCTGTAATTTGAGCACTCACTCTTATCCCCTTTGCCTTTGTACAATGGCACTATGCACGCATTTCGCCAATCCTCAGGCACCTCACCATGAGTCATACATACATTAAATAACCTTACCAACCAGTCAATAATACAGTCACCCCCTTTTTTAATAAATTCCACTGCAATACCATCCAAACCTGCTGCCTTGCCAGCTTTCATCTTCCGCAAAGCTTTTACTACCTCTTCTCTGTTTACCAAATCATTTTCCCTAACCCTCTCACTTTGCACACCACCTCGACCAAAACACCCTATATCTGCTACTCTATCATCAAACATATTCAACAAACCTTCAAAATACTCACTCCATTTCCTTCTCTCATCACCACTACTTGTTATCACCTCCCCATTTGCGCCCTTCACTGAAGTTCCCATTTGCTCCCTTGTCTTACGCACTTTATTTACCTCCTTCCAGAACATCTTTTTATTCTCCCTAAAATTTAATGATTCTCTCTCACCCCAACTCTCATTTGCCCTCTTTTTCACCTCTTGCACCTTTCTCTTGACCTCCTGTCTCTTTCTTTTATACATCTCCCACTCCATTGCATTTTTTCCCATGCAAAAATCATCCAAATGCCTCTCTCTTCTCTTTCACTAATAATCTTACTTCTTCATCCCACCACTCACTACCCTTTCTAATCAACCCACCTCCCACTCTTCTCATGCCACAAGCATCTTTTGCGCAATCCATCACTGATTCCCTAAATACATCCCATTCCTCCCCCACTCCCCTTACTTCCATTGTTCTCACCTTTTTCCATTCTGTATTCAGTCTCTCTTGGTACTTCGTCACACAAGTCTCCTTCCCAAGCTCACTTACTCTTACCACCCTCTTCCCCCCAACATTCACTCTTCTTTTCTGAAAACCCATACAAATCTTCACTATAGCCTCCACAAGATAATGATCAGACATCCCTCCAGTTGCACCTCTCAGCACATTAACATCCAAAAGTCTCTCTCGCGCACCTGTCAATTAACAGTAATCCAATAACGCTCTCTGGCCATCTCTCCTACTTACATATGTATACTTATGTATATCTCGCTTTTTAAACTAGGTATTCCCAATCACCAGTCCTTTTTCAGCACATAAATCTACAAGCTCTTCACCATTTCCATTTACAACACTGAACACCCCATGTATACCAATTATTCCCTCAACTGCCACATTACTCACCTTTGCATTCAAATCGCCCATCACTATAACCCAGTCTCGTGCATCAAAACCACTAACACACTCATTCAGCTGCTCCCAAAACACTGCCTCTCATGATCTTTCTTCTCATGCCCAGATGCATATGCACCAATAATCACCCATCTCTCTCCATCAACTTTCAGTTTTACCCATATTACTTGAGAATTTACTTCTTACATTCTATCACATACTCCCACAACTCCTGTTTCAGGAGTAGTGCTACTCCTTCCCTTGCTCTTGTCCTCTCACTAACCCCTGACTTTACTCCCCAGACATTCCCAAACCACTCTTCCCCTTTACCCTTGAGCTTCGTTTCACTAAGAGCCAAAACATCCAGGTTCCTTTCCTGAAACATACTACCTATCTCTCCTTTTTTCACATCTTGGTTACATCCACACACATTTAGACACCCCAGTCTGAGCCTTCGAGGAGGATGAGCACTCCCCGCGTGACTCCTTCTTCTGTTTCCCATTTTAGAAAGTTAAAAAATACAAGGAGCAGAGGATTTCTGGCCCCCCGCTCCCGTCCCCTCTAGTCGCCTTCTACGACACGCGAGGAATGCGTGGGAAGTATTCTTTCACCCCTATCTCCAGGGATAATATATATGTATATACATATATATATACATACACATACATATGCACATATACACACACACACACACACATATACATATATATACATATGAAAAATGTAAGAAATAATTTAGAAAACTGAAACTTCTAGCTTGAAATGAAATGAAAAAATGAATGTCACATAATGGTTCAACCTCTGGCTATGGAAAAGGGAAATGTATAATTTATTTAGCTTCATGTCTAAGCTACATTTTTTCCAATTTCACTATTTTCTTGTCAAAGCACCATGTATGAAAACTATCACTCCAATAACACAACTATAAACATTTACTTCCCCTTTAAAAAAGAGCTTATATAAGTGCAAAAATTATTGAATATTTATGTGAGAATATTTATATATGAATGACTAAAAATGACTAAAAATTCATACATTGAATACCTTGATAAGATATCAACATATATATATATATATATATATATATATATATATATATATATATATATATATATATATATAGGGTTGAGGGTCAAGTCAATTGGGAGGTAAGTTTGAATGGAGAAAAACTGGAGGAAGTAAAGTGTTTTAGATATCTGGGAGTGGATCTGGCAGCGGATGGAACCATGGAAACGGAAGTGGATCATAGGGTGGGGGAGGGGGCGAAAATCCTGGGAGCCTTGAAGATTGTGTGGAAGTCGAGAACATTATCTCGGAAAGCAAAAATGGGTATGTTTGAAGGAATAGTGGTTCCAACAATTTTGTATGGTTGCGAGGCGTGGGCTATGGATTGAGTTGTGCGCAGGAGGGTGGATGTGCTGGAAATGAGATGTTTGAGGACAGTGTATGGCGTGAGGTGGTTTGATTGAGTAAGTAACGTAAGGGTAAGAGAGATGTGTGGAAATAAAAAGAGCGTGGTTGAGAGAGCAGAAGAGGGTGTTTTGAAATGGTTTGGGCACATGGAGAGAATGAGTGAGGAAAGATTGACCAAGAGGATATATGTGTTGGGGGTGGAGGGAACGAGGAGAAGTGGGAGACCAAATTGGATGTGGAAAGATGGAGTGAAAACGATTTTGTGTGATCGGGGCCTGAACATGCAGGAGGGTGAAAGGAGGGCAAGGAATAGAGTGAATTGGATCGATGTGGTATACCGGGGTCAACGTGCTGTCAGTGGATTGAATCAGGGCATGTGAAGCGTCTGGGGTAAACCATGGAAAGCTGTGTAGGTATGTATATTTGCGTGTGTGGACGTGTATGTATATACATGTGTATAGGGGTGGGTTGGCCCATTTCTTTCGTCTGTTTCCTTGCGCTACCTCGCAAACGCAGGAGACAGCGACAAAGCAAAAAATAAAAAGAAAATATATATATATATATATATATATATATATTTTTTTTTTTTTTTCATACTATTCGCCATCTCCCGCGATAGCGAGGTAGCGTTAAGAACAGAGGACTGGGCCTTTGAGGGAATATCCTCACCTGGCCCCCTTCTCTGTTCCTTCTTTTGGAAAATTAAAAAAAAAAAACGAGAGGGGAGGATTTCCAGTCCCCCGCTCCCTTCCCTTTTAGTCGCCTTCTACGACACGCAGGGAATACGTGGGAAGTATTCTTTCTCCCCTATCCCCAGGGATATATATATATATATATATATATATATATATATATATATATATATATATATATATATTCTTTTCTTTTCTTTCATACTATTCGCCATTTCCCGCCTCAGCGCGGTAGCGTTAAGAACAGAGGACTGGGCCTCTGAGGGAATATCCTCACCCGGCCCCCTTCTCTGTTCCTTCCTTTGGAAAAAAAAACAAAAACAATGCAGTGTATATGCTTAACCATCTGGCGTCATAAACATAATAATAACATGGTACTGTATCTTTAGGAGTGCAGAGGTAAATGAAAGATCATCAATAACCATGTCATTTACATCTGAAAAAAAATTCTTTTTTTAATTCAACAATGTGTATGAAAAAATCACAAAATTCATTGCAAACCAAAACTATATACTGCTCTCACTACAAAGAAAAACCACTAACACACTGAATTGGTTTGATAAAGTCATTAACTCAGACACAAATCATGAAGAAAATCAAATCCAAATGTTTCATGTCATTAAAATGCATTTAATTTTCATTATGTCCAATTAATGTCCAACTCATAAACAGAAAAATTTTATGAATGAAAATACAGTATATTACAAATCATATGCAGAAAAAAAGCACTTAAAAATTCCAACATAATATCATACCACACACACACTTCCACATGTATTTTTTCCATACATGCTCACCATTTCCCTTGTGAGTGAGGTAGCAAGAAGAACAGACGAGCAAGCCTTTGAGGTAAAATTCCTTACTTGGCTCCTTGTTCTTCCTTCTTTAGGCAAGTAATACAAGAAGGGAGAATTTCCAGCCATCCGCTCCCGCCCCTCTTATTCACCTTCTATGACATACAAGGAATATGTAGGTAGTATATATATATATATATATATATATATATATATGAATAATGTTTTCTTCATGAAAAAGAGTTATAAAAATTATCCTCTTATTACTACACAATATATACCTACACTTTCATCCTAATGTAACACCAAAATTATTTTTAGGAAACTTGATTCAGTTGGAAAAGTAAAGGAAATGCAAATTAAAAAACACTCACCTTTATCCCCTTTGCGTTAGTACATTGGCACTATGCATGCATTCTGGCAATCCTGAGGCACTGCACCATGAACCATACGCACATTGAATATCCTTACCAACCTATCAACAACACAGTCTCCCCTTTTTTTTTTTTTTTTCATAAATTTCACTGCATTACCATCCAAACCTGCTGCCTTGCCGGATTTCATCTTTCGGATTGCTTTCACTACCTCTTCCCTATTCACCAAAACATTTTCCCTGACCCTCTCACTTCGCATACCACCTCGACCAAAACACCCTATATCTGCCACTCTGTCATCAAATACATTCAACAGACTTTCAAAATATTCACTCTGTCTCCTTCCCTCTTCATTACTAGTTGTTATTATCTCTCCATTTGCCTCCTTTACCGAGGTTCCCATTTGTTCTCTTGTCTTACACACTTTATTAACCTCTTTCCAAAACATCTTTTTATCCTCCCTAAAATTTAATGATACTCTCTAACCCCAACTCTCATTTGCCCTCTTTTTAACCTCTTGCAACTTTCTCTTGACTTCCTGCCACTTTCTTCTATACATCTCCCAGTCATTTGCACTACTTCCCTGCAAAAATAGTCCAAACGCCTCTCTCTTCTCTTTCACTAAGAAATTTACTTCTTCATCCCACTATTCACTACCCTTTCTAATCTGCCCACCTCCCACCTATCTCCTGTGCATGCATCTTTTGCGCAAGCCATCAATGCCTCCTAAATTCATCCCATTCCTCCCCCATTCCTTTTACGTCGTTTGCTCTCACCTTTTGCCGGTCTGCACTCTATCTCTCCTGGTTCTTCCTCACACAAGTCTCCTTTCCAAGCTCACTTACACTCACCTCTCTCTTCTCCCCAACATTCTCTCTTCTTTTCTGTAAACCTCTACAAATCTTCACTTTCACCTCCACAAGATAGTGATCAGTGTGTGTGTGTGTATATATACGAGTGGATGGATCTTTCTTTGTCTGTTTTCTAGCTTCACCTCGCTGATATGGGAAACGGCGATCAAGTATAGTAATAATTATAGTAATAATGCATCCTTGTGTGACAGTAAGTTCTGTAAAATTCCTGACTACTTTTATTGTGAGCCTTATGGAATTTGATAGGTCTAGACTCCGTTGCTCATGAATATGAGTCTAATGGTACAATTCTAGTAAATGAATAGTAATTTTCCCATTAGGTACAATCACAGCCGAATGAGTATCGTTGGTAGCTACCATGCAAAAGGTCTAAGTGCGAATATTTGCTGTTAGAGGGTCATATATGAACTGTGAAAAGTTTGCATTGATATATAGTTTATTTGTATTTATAGACATCCATGTATGACATCAAGTTCTGTGAAACTGTTGACTACTGGTAATGTGAGACTGATTGGATTTGATCGGGATAGACTTTGTTGCTCATAGATGCGAGACAAAGGGTATTTGATTCCTAGCAATCGAATAGTCATTTCCCCATTGGGGTCAATCATAGTTGAGTGGTTAGAGTTCCCAACTACCTTTCAGAAAGTCCGGGTTCGAATCTTTGCTATTGGAGGGCATTATGTGTTCTGTGAAAAGTACGTGTTCATGTGCACTTTATATGTGTCGATATACCTCTTTGTGTGACAGTAAGTTCTGTAAAACTGCTGACTACTGTTAATGGGAGCCTGATGGGTCTTGACCCTGTTCCTCATGGATATGAGTCGAAGGGTATTCGATTACTAGTAATTGTATCGTTATTTCCATTTTAGGGGCAACCATAGCCTAGCGGTAGGCTTTCCTAGCCACCACGAAAAAGGTCTGGGTTCGAATCTTTGCTGTTGGTGTGCATTATGTTCTTTATGGAAAGTACGCATTCATATGCACTGTATACTTTCAAATGTGACAGTAACTTTTGTAAATTGATGACTTGTTTATATGAGCGTGATGGGATTTGAACGGTCTAGACCCTGGTGGTCATTGATGTGAGATGAAGGGATTTCGATTACTAGTAATTGAATAGTCATTTCCCTTTTAGGGGCTATATTAGCCGAGCGGGTAGCGTTCCCAGTTACCATGCAAAAGGCTTGGGGTTGAATCCTTGCTGTTTGAGGACATTTTGTGTTTTATGAGAAGTTTGCATTCATATGCACTATATTTGTGTTCATAAACCTCCAAGTGTGACAGTAAGTTCCTTAAAATTGCTGACTACTGGTAATGTGAGCTTTATGGGATTTGACCAGTCTGGACCCCGTTATTCATGGATGCGAGACCAAGGGCACAATTACTATACATATAATTTTAAATCATTTTGTGCATGCATCTTTCAAGGGTGAACTGTAGTACCCTAACTTCAAATTTTGGATGATAGTTCTTCAAAAAAATTGCCAAGTTTTTGGCTGCTGCACATCGGTCTTGTAGGTGCACTCATTTGAAATAGGGAAACTATCCTTTTAGATTATAAAAAAGGTACCTCATGATCAAAGGCACTAGAACCCAGACTTAAGGCTGCATGTGGTACCTAGAAGACCCAGATTTTGAATGTAGATATTTGAGAACTTGGGCAAGGTTTTAAGCTACTTCATATTGGCCATATCGGCCAAAGTTTCACATTTGCCGTCACTAAGAACTCATCAAATATCCCACCAGCTGCTCCCTTGCAACTTGTTTCTGTCCAATTGTCTTTCTTGAGCATGTTTATTAATTAGAACATAATTCGCTGGGCATCTGCTCTACTTTCCCATGTATATCATTACATGAATTTTTTTTAACTAGGTATTCCCAATCCTTGATCCTTCTTCTGAACACGAAATCCATTTCCTTCCTTGTCTGGAAACATTTTCCATTGGCATCCTCGTGTTATTGTGGCATCCACTGGACTTCTCCTTTGGAGAAGGAATGCATTTACCTTCATCCAGCACACAACTCCACGAGCAATAAACATTAGCAATATATATCAATAAAGCTTTCATTTGCCACTGTCCCCCGTACATCGTCAACAGTAGATACTCGACACCACCCTCGACAGTAGGGTTTTAAACCTGACAACCAAGTCATCGTTGTTTATAAAGGATTCACTTCTGAAATTACATCAAGTCCTCAATCTCCCTCTCACCTGCTGCAGACCACAGTAGTAATGTTCGTATACATGCGAATGACGTAACAATTATATCTCAATGCCCTTACTTTACTGAAGTAGAAGTTACCATGCAGCACTACATCGCACAATTAGAACAATGGCTCAGCTAAAACAGACTCCTGTATCAAAACAGAAATACACCATTACCCTCTTAACATGCAACAGAAATTGATTATACCTGTGACCTCCCATCATCCTGAATTGAGAACCACTCTCACTAAACAGTACTTCAACTATCCTAGGCATCATTTACAACACACACAAGACATTCACTCTTGACTCTGCTGATGTCAGTATTTGAGCCATAAACCCACTAAACACCCAGAGAACACATACTGGTACAAGATTTAGAAAATGAAAGGATTCCTTAAAATCTCATATAGAAACTATTTGTCTGCTCCACCATATGTCACATCTTCCTAGTAATACGGAAGAGCAGCAAACACCACCTGCCTTGCAACCACAAACACTGAACACCAACTTAAAGTAACAAGAATAGTCCTTAACAGTCTCACCTCTGTAGACCTGGCACTCAAATCTATGCAGCAACACTGGATCCGTTTCATCGAACTATTCCATAACCAAACACCATAACAATTACTCACAGCTGCAGTATTGACAAAACTCCAGACAAGCAATAAAAACTTCTATTCCAGTCTTCGACACCACGCATACACCCATTTGAAACCACACTTCTCAGACATTTAAGAGTTACCATTCCAGTCTGTATTTTGATACCAATTACATCTGGAAACATTCATTCAAAACATCACAAAACATTTGATGCTTAAGGTAAGTTTACAGACTGTCAACATGGAACACTTGATCCTCAGTGGTCTTGCAGTTGCCCCACAAATATATTCACACATTACAACACACTTTTGCCCGTGGTCTCACGTGATATGGCCAGTCTTCTGAGTACTGCGGGAGTCCCATAGCAGGGGATGATGAAGCAGGAGGGTAAAGGTTAATGAATACGCTCATACATACCACAGTATGTGGTATTATCTTGACCATGTTTTGGATTATACTGATGGTGAATACTCGTCTTTGGTGAGGTTGTATCTTCGAAGTATAATCTCATCAAAGGACATTCCACAAGCAAGGAGTCCATTCTTTTTTTGGTACTGATTGTAGCACAGCCTTAATTCTGCAGAAACTCCTGGGGAAGGATTAGTAGGGTTATATTCTAATGATAATCAATTGATCTATGTATTAAAAGGGAAAATATATCATTTCTGTATATCGATGGGAAATGACATTCCTCCAAGCTTTTGTTTACTGCTTCCATTTACAGAATCCCTGTGTAATTCAGATGATAGTGTTGACATCTTTATTATATTTTTCTATTTTGATATCCTAAAACCTTTATGTCACACTGATGTTTCACTTGTGTGGAGAGAAGAGTTCCTTGTAGTTTTTTCTTGAATTGATTTTTTCCCTGATATTGATATCATGGCCCCTTTGTGAACTCTTTAAGTCTGTACTGGTATTTTCTTTCCACGGTAATAATAGCTGCACTGTGTATTTAGTAGAGATGAATTGTAGAGGATCTTTTTTATATCTATATTTTTGGAAGGAAAAAATTTCTTCCCGTTAATGTAAATGGAATTCCAGTAGAGAGTACTGACCAAGAAAATAGTAGACATAAATCTGCTAAATGATATGATATATGTTTGTAATATATCATCACAGTGTCTGTTTACAAGAATTTTTTCCATACTTCTGTCATTTCTACCCAATATGAAGAGACTGATTTCTTTCATCAGACATTTTTTGTTGAGGTCTTGCATTTCATTAGCATTTTCATATTACTGGTTTGTTCTCCATCAGGTCTCTGTATGTCATTAATTCTTATTGCTAAGTTTTTGTTGCCTGTTTGCCATCAATACTTGAACCTAAGGATTTGATTTCTATATATTGCCAATATCTGATGTAACTACACTGCGAATTCTGTAAATCTTTCGTATTTGATATAAGGGGCTTGAACTCTGTATATGGTCAGTATTTTGATATTTGATATTAGGAATCATATCTCTGTATACAATGTGTATATGGTCAGTATTTTGATATTTGATATTAGGATCATATCTGTGTACAATGTGTATATGGTCAGTATTTTGATATTTGATGTTATGGATCATATCTCTGTATATAGACAATGTGTATATGGTCAGTATTTTGATATTTGATATTAGGGATCATATCTCTGTATACAGACAATGTACATGGTCAGTATTCTGATATTTGATATTATGGATCATATCTCTGTATACAGACAATGTGTATATAATCAGTATTTTGATATTTGATGTGATGGATCATATCTGTATACAGACAATGTGTATATGGTCAGTATTTTGATATTTGAAATTGGGGATCATGTCTCTGTATACATACAATGTATATATGGTCAGTATTCGATATTTGATATTATGGATCATATCTCTGTATTCAGACAATGTGTATATGGTCAGTATTCTGATATTTGATATTATGGATCATATCTCTGTATACAGACAATGTGTATATAATCAGTATTTTGATATTTGATGTGATGGATCATATCTGTATACAGACAATGTGTATATGGTCAGTATTTTGATATTTGAAATTGGGGATCATGTCTCTGTATACATACAATGTATATATGGTCAGTATTCTGATATTTGATATCATGGATCATATCTCTGTATTCAGGCAATGTGTATATGGTCAGTATTTTGATATTTGATGTGATGGATCATATCTCTGTATACAGATAATGTGTATATGGTTAGTATTTTGATATTTGATATTAGGAATCATATCTCTGTATACAGATAATGTATACATGGTCATTATTTTGATATTTGGTATTAGGGATTATATCTCTGTATATAGACAATGTGTATATGGTCAGTATTTTGATATTTGATGTGATGGATCATATCTCTGTATACAGACAATGCGTATATGGTCAGTATTTTGATATTTGATATTAGGAATCATATCTCTGTATACAGATAATGTATATATGGTTAGTATTTTGATATTTGATATTAGGGATCATATCTCTGCATATAGGCAATGTATATATGGTCAGTATTTTGATATTTGGTACTAGGGATCATATTTCTGTATACAGACAATGAATGTATGTTCAGTAGTTTGATATTAGGGATCATATCTCTGTATGTATACTGTATATTTTAGGGAGAATAAAAAGATGTTTTGGAAGGAGGTAAATAAAGTGCGTAAGACAAGGGAACAAATGGGAACATCAGTGAAGGGGGCTAATGGGGAGGTGATAACAAGTAGTGGTGATGTGAGAAGATGGAGTAAGTATTTTGAAGGTTTGTTGAATGTGTTTGATGATAGAGTGGCAGATAAAGAGTGTTTTGGTCAAGGTGGTGTACAAAGTGAGAGGGTTAGGGAGAATGATTTGGTAAACAGAGAAGAGGTAGTAAAAGCTTTGTGGAAGATGAAAGCCGGCAAGGCAGCAGGTTTGGATAGTATTGCAGTGGAATTTATGAAAAAAGGGGGTGACTGTATTGTTGAGTGGTTGGTAAGGTTATTTAATGTATGTATGACTCATGGTGAGGTGCCTGAGGACTGGCGGAATGCTTGCATAGTGCCATTGCACAAAGGCAAAGAGGATAAGAGTTGAGTGCTCAAATTACAGAGGTATAAGTTTGTTGAGTATTCCTGGTAAATTATATGGGAGGGTATTGATTGAGAGGGTGAAGGCATGTACAGAGCATCAGATTGGGGAAGAGCAGTGTGGTTTCAGAAGCGGTAGAGGATGTGTGGATCCGGTGTTTGCTTTGAAAAATGTATGTGAGAAATACTTAGAAAAGCTAATGGATTTGTATGTAGCATTTATGTATCTGGAGAAGGCATATGATAGAGTTGATAGAGATGCCCTTTGGAAGGTATTAAGAATATATGGTGTAGGAGGTAAGTTGTCAGAGGCAGTGAAAAGTTTTATCGAGGATGTAAGGCGTATGTGTAGGAAGAGAGGAAAGTGATTGGTTCTCAGTGAATGTTGGTTTGCGGCAGGGGTACGTCATATCTTCATGGTTGTTTAATTTGTTTATGGAGGGGGTTGTTCGGGAGGTGAATGCAAGTTTTGGAAAGGGGCAAGTATGCAGTGTGTTGTGGATGAGAGAGCTTGGGATTTGAGTCAGTTGTTGTTCGTTGATTATACAGCGCTGGTGGCTGATTCATGTGAGAAACTGCAGAAGCTGGTGACTGAGTTTGGTAAAGTGTGTGAAAGAAGAAAGCTGAGAGTAAATGTGAATAAGAGCAAGGTTATTAGGTACAGTAGGGTTGAGGGTCAAGTCAATTGGGAGGTCAGTTTGAATGGAGAAAAACTGGAGGAAGCAAAGTGGTTTAGATATCTGGAAGTGGATTTGGCAGTGGATGGAACTATGGAAGCAAAGCGGAAGCGAATTGTAGGGTGGGGGAGGGGGCGAAAGTTCTGGGAGCGTTGAAAAATGTGTGGAAGTCAAGAACATTATCTTGGAAAACACAAATGGGTATGTTTGAAGGAAGAGTGGTTCCAACAATGTTATATGGTTGCGAGGCGTGGGCTATGGATAGAGTTGTGCGGAGGAGGGTGGATGTGCTGGAAATGAGATGTTTGAGGACAATATGTGGTGTGAGGTTGTTTGATCGAGTAAGTAATTAAAGGATAAGAGAGATGTGTGGTAATAAAGAGAGTGTGGTTGAGAGAGCAGAAGAGGGTGTTTTCAAATGGTTTGGTCACATGGAGAGAATGAGTGGGGAAAGATTGACAAAGAGGATATATGTGTCAGAGGTGGAGGGAATGAGGAGAAGTAGGAGACCAAATTGGAGGTGGAAAGATGGAGTGCAAAAGATTTTGAGTGATCAGGGCCTGAACATGCTGGAGGGTGAAAGGCGTGCAAGGAATAGAGTGAATTGGAACGATGTGGTTTACCGGGGTCGACGTGCTGTTAATGGATTGAACCAGGGCATGTGGAGCATCTGGGGTAAACCATGGAAAGTTTTGTGGGGTCTGGATGTGGAGAGGGAGCTGTGGTTTCGGTGCATTATACATGACAGCTAGAGACTGAGTGTGAACGAATGTGGCCTTTGTTGTCTTTTCCTAGTGCTACCTCGCGCACATGCGGCGGGAGGGGGGTTGTCATTTCATGTGTGGCGGGATGGCAACGGGAATGAATATGGGCAGACAGTATGAATTACGTACATGTGTATATATGTATATGTCTGTGTGTGTACATATATGAATACGTTGAGGTGTATATCTGCGTGTGTGGACGTGTATGTATATACATGTGTGTGTGGGTGGGTGGGTTGGGCCATTCTTTGTCTGTTTCCTTGTGCTACCTCGCTAACGCTGGAGACAGCGACAAAGTATAATAAATAGATAGATAATAAATCTCTGTATACAGACAATGTATATATGGTCAGTATTTTGATATTTGATACTAAGGGATCATATTTCTGTATACAGATAATGTTTAATGTTAGGATTTCACCACATTATATGGTAATGTTAACATCATTCACTAAAGATCCAAGATTTGTATATTGTCACCATTTGCAGCTCACAACCTAGTCTTGGTATATTGTCAGCATATCATGTTAAAGGCTCATTTTTACCTATGTAGTCATTCAGTCCAAGGGTCCTAGCTTTATTACTTTATCTTTTGCAGGTCCTGCAGTTCAATACAAGAACCTGATATCTCCAAACTCTCCTGACTGACAGTATGCCACAAGAACGAAGTATTGCAAATGTAGCAGTATGTGAAGGCATTGTAACAACATACAGTACTCTTATATAAAACAGAAAAGTACCAGTATAAACGTAAATAGTTTGGTAAGAATTTATACTTTCTTGTTAAGCGTGTCTATATTGAATTGCAGTCAGATTATCACAATTCTTACTTTTGAGAATCAGTGTTAGCACCAACTTAACTTTCTGTTAATATTCCTACCATGAACCATGAGAGGACCTGACTTCATGTAACCTTACTAGGTGGTATAGAGTGAACAGCTGCTACCGAGATTTGGTTTGGTGAACACTAGTGCACTTCTCATTAGAGCTGGGTTGATCAACGCAGGCTGCACCACTCAGCGTTGTTTAGGCCAATACAAGTGTACCACTTACTAGAATAGGTTGGGTCAATACAAGTGTACCACTTACTAGAGTTGGTTAGGTCAGCACTGACATACCTCTCACTAGAGTTGGTCAGGTTGACACCTAGTGCAACATTTACAAGAGATGGTAAGGTCGACACTAATTTTGGTCATATCCCAAACACCACATCTACCAGGGTCATTTATATACTCCATCTCTGGTGTAACTTCTATGAATATCTGAGACTAACGTATGCTTCGTTCGTGAACTTTAGAATTGTTACAAGGTTCATCATGGAGGGCAAAGCGGCAAATAAAATTCACATGCTGACGTGCACAGGTGTTAGAAACGCTTTGTCAAATTGATTATAGTACTGTGAAGCATGTAAGAGAAACAACATGAACGTTAACATTGCAGAGGCTTCTTAGAGGAGTTATTTGGTTCAGCACACATTACTACAGAAGAGAATTACGGTGCTAAGAAATTTTCCAACATAAGAATAAGTTTTGTACTGCACATAACAATGCATACAAAAGAGGAGCTATATCATTGTGCTCAATGCAAAAAAACTTTCTCAAAGAAGAGGTTTTTAGTGCTGCACATGAGAATTCATACAAGAGATAAAGTACATGAATGTTCGCATTGCCAAAAGGCCTTCTCAGAGAGGAATTATCTAATAAAGCATATGGAAGTTCATAGAGGAGAGAAATATGAATGTTCGTATTGCAAGAAGACCTTTGCGCAGAGTAGTGCTTTATTGCAACATACGAGAGTACATACAGGAAAGAAAGCATATGAATGTTCGCATTGCCAAAAGACTTTCTCACGAAGGTGTTCTTTGGTACTTCACATGTGTATTCATACAGGGGAGAAATCACATGAGTGTTCATATTGCCAGAAAACCTTCTCACAGAGAAGGTATTTATTGGATCATATAAGAGTTCATACAGGAGAGAAACCATATGAATGTCCACATTGCCAAAAGACCTTCGCATTAAGGAGTGCTTTAGTGCCACACATACGAATTCATACAGGAGAAAAGCCATATGAATGTTCACATTGCCAAAAAAGGTTCTCAAATAATAGTGCTTTAGCGCAGCACAGAAGAATTCATACAGGAGAGAAGCCATATGAATGTTTACATTGCCTAAAGACCTTCACACAGAGCAGTGCTTTATCCCAGCACATGATAATTCATACAGGAGAGAAGCAGTATGAATGTTCAACGTGCCATAAAACCTTCTTATTGAAGAGTCACTTAATGGGGCATGAGAAAGTGCATACCAAAGAGAAACCTTATGAGTGTTCATATTGCCTAAAGACCTTCGCACATAAGAACACTCTAGTGATGCATATAAGACTTCATACAGGGGAGAAGCCATATGTATGTTCACAATGCCAGAAGGCTTTCACTCAGAGTGCTACTTTAGTAAAACACTTGAGACGTCATTTCGGAAACAAACCATTTAAATGTTCACTGTGTCAAAAGTCTTTTATTCAGAGGGATCACTTAGTAAAGCATATGAGAGTTCATACAGGAGAGAAACCATACAATTGTTCACAGTGTCAAAAGGCTTTCTCACAGGAAAGTACTTTAGCAAAACATATGAAAATTCATACAGGAGAAAGACCATATGAATGTTCACATTGCCAAAATTCCTTCTCTTATAAACATGCTTTAGCACGGCACATGTATATTCATACAGGAGAGAAGCCATATGAATGTTCACAGTGCCAGAAGGGCTTTGCAGACAGACAAACTTTAAATCAGCACTTAAGAATTCATACAGGAGAGAAGCCATATGAATGTTCACACTGCCAAAAAACCTTTAGACAGAGGGGTACTTTAGTAAATCATATGACAATTCATACTAGAGCATTGCATATGCATATTCAGAGTGACAATTCCTTCTCCCAAAATAGTACTTTGGTGAAACATGTGAATGTTCATACAGGTGAGAAGCCTTTTGAACGTCCACTGCATCAAACATATAAGGAACAATTGATACCTCAATCAAGATTGAAGAAGTCTAGTAATCTAGAGGGAGTGAAACAGGAAGATGATTGTGGTTCAGAATCTGTTATCAAAGTGGATCATTGTCCAGAACTAGCCAGTTTTGTCCCTCAATTGTGCATAAGGGACCACACTGACATTATTAAGGAAGAGTTTTCAGGTTTATAAAGTGAATCATAGTGTTGAAGGAGGAAAAAAAAGCTTTCAGAAATAGATATAGATTTATTGACCATAACAAACACAACCAGTCATCGAATCATCATACAGTGAAGCTTCGAATCTTGGTTAACCATTTGTGACTGAACTTGACAACTGATCCATTGATAAGACATATCTTGTGTGTTCAGTGAAACATTGTATGAGCTTCATCCTTACTCAAAATCTGTTTGTAAATATGAGAAAGGAAATTACTACACCTTGTGATGACATACTCTTGTTCTTAATCATTTTGCTACGAATTTTGCTCCTGACAACTACAAATGTTCTGCCATTCATGGAGGAACAGGGTTATTTCGTATCTGCTAAGTAAATGTGGTAACTTGGCTACTGTATTATTAAAGTAGAATTCGTAATTATTTTCAGTGATAAGCGTCAGGTTTGTAAAACACCCTTTGCAGTACTCTTGATTGTTATGATCTGCTTGCTTTTCTAGTTTATATTTTCGCCTACCATCGGTGTATGTTTACATATTAAGTGCTGCTATTTATATTAATAAATGATCTGACTCCTACCCACTGTTTCGCGCCTGTTCCGTTACTATCGTATTATATAAAGTAACATTGTAATTGGATGACCAAACCATAAAAGAAATAACCCTTGATTGGCCTTTATCTCTTCCATTTTGGGAAAGTAATGATATGAGAAAATTTCCAGAACATCCGCCACCACCGCCAGATCCTGTACCTCTGTCATTTTATACAATAAACAGCATATATGTATGTTGTGTTTTTCTAAACTCATGAAATATTTCAGTATCATGAAAATATGCAAATACTTCCCCATAACTACTTTTTGTGTAAGGGACAGTGCATTATGACCCCAACTGATTAAAATGATACTGAAACTGCTTTCGTCCCTTTGACTCATTTTGATAAAAGGTAGGCACTGTTTATACCCAGACTGTTATTATTCACCAATGTATCCAACCTATTGTTTGAATAGGGATTTTTTTCCTAATATCAATGGTGGCACAGTGAGCCAAGTCATCACGTTGCACCTCCTCCTAGCCTAGTTTATCTCATTGCTACACTTGCAGGGGAGATATAGGAATTCATTCCAGAAACTGACGTACTTTCTCATATGCAACACTCACAAACTCACTCAACTCCTTACTCTTTACTCCTTATTTTCTTGTTCTTTATTCAGTAAAATATTCTGGCAGCGTACAACTTGATTCTGTGGTGCCTCGGACGAAGTAAGCTAGATGTCCCCTTGAACGTCGTAAGGCAACTGGGACCAGCCTCATTTCTTCAGGCACTGCTTTGAGAACTAGCTCATTCTCTCTTCATTTCTGTAACATTCGTGGTCATAAGTCTGAACTCCCTTTTGTAGAACATCTACTACTGTTTGTTTGTTACGGGGAGATAGTTATAAACTCGTGTAGCCTTATCTATTAACCTTGTATTTCTGTACAAAGACAACTATCTTCCCTGATTTTGGAGAAAATTTAACAGAAAGGTTGGGCCAATTTACACATGTCTGTGACACTTATGAACAGGTGGCATGCCTGTTACCCGTGAAACTAGTTGCCAGTTCACCATTTGCTGTTCAGTGGTGCTTAGGTACTACTTAGCGCATTTCAGTCATTCTCGTATATCCAAAACATCTGTTGATTGAGCTTATGTCAGGTGTATGAACAGACCCAGTATCGTCCAACAAATAGCTAAGTATAGTATAACGTTTTCAGTTGATTGCACAATAGTGTCATAGATAAAGATTACTGTGGTATCTATACCACTTAGTCAATGATTGGAATCACCTCACGTCTGATGTGACTAGTCACATATGAAAAGAACGATCTTTTGTCATGTTAAAGAAATCTGTTTATTCATGTACAAATCAGGCATACCAACCAACCACATGTGCCACCATACCCTGTTCACTCATATCTGATAACTGTAGCCAAGAAACCTACAGCTCTTACTTTAACACTTATATATTTATAATTGTAAATTGCTTGCAATATAAGCAGCAAACTTGAGGAATAATTTCCGAAGCTAAAGAGGTAAAAATTAGCTTATAAAGTTTAACGTTATCATAGAAAATTAAAGTTGATTATAAAGTTTTAATAAACGATGAGTGACGTTTGAAGTAAACCCGAGCATGTAGGTGTGCTCAATCAACAAGTTTACTTGTTTTGTCTCAAAAAGCAATGGTGCCAACTGCAGGGACTCATACTGTAAATATTGATAATTATAATTTGCTAGTTTACGTATTTTTTTTACATTTGTATCTGGCTTTATTTTACATAACTTGAAGAAAAAATTTGGCAAATTTCGCCACGATGCGTTTTGCATTGGTCACTATGTTTCGGGAGATACAAGATCAATCAAATACCATTCCTCAAATGTTATACCACCTCTTATTTCGTTTTATTTCAAGATGAGGAAATTTTGAAAATGGAAAAATGGCAGGAAACTAGAGCATCGCGGGCCAGTCTGACGCCACTGCAACTTGCCATTATTTAAAGGTTTGTGGTGGTTTGTTTCACACTTTCTTACTCCAGTGTGATGATATTATGAAAATCTTTCATTACTGAATTAAAAATTCTTTGAAAGATAATCGGTACTGATACCCAGTGATGATATTTGCTCAGGACTCTCTCTCTCTCTCTCTCTCTCTCTCTCTCTCTCTCTCTCTCTCTCTCTCTCGTTTTATGAGTGGCATGTAAGCTATCATATGGATTCAGATTCAGCTTAGAGAATAACTGATGGAGACGACTACTGGCTGTCTTATTTCCGACTTTAGTAGTATGATGTAATAGAGTCGAGAGGTGTTGTGAACAGGTAAGGTTTACAGAGCCGTTGGATGAGTTATAAAAGTTATAACAATTGTCATATTTTCAAGTCTTAACCAGGAGTAATTAAATCTGATAATCATGAAATATCAAGAAATATTTTAGATATATCCTAATCACTGCAGTTCCTTGATATGTCTGACTATAAAGAAACCAATTAATGGCAATAAAATGTTGGCTAGGCTATAACACAGTGTGACTGTTGCCGTGTCTCCACACTCTGGGCGTAGATATTCCCGCTACGGCCAGTCATTGTTGTCTGGTAACCAAAGTGACTCCTCTCTCCATGCACACCCTTCCTGTTTGTGTCCATTAATAACAGCTAAGCTTTGTGTCTACCCAGCTATCAGATCTGAGTGAACAGGGTATCGTTCAGTCTCACGTTTCGATAAGTTTAACTAATCATCAGACAAAACAAGAAAAACAGTTGTGTCTGAGATTGTTCATGCCATGTTTTTGCTCATGCGTAAACACTCATACACACACACTACTGAAGAGCAATCACCTAAGTGATAGACAACATGGTTTTAAAGAAAGAAGGTCATGACTCCACGGGCCATCCCGGGATCGGACTGGCATGGGTTCGAATCAGCTTATACAAATCTCTGGTGTTCATCTTCCCCTCGGAGTTGGTCGACAAATGGGTACCGGGCTTAGGCTGGGGTGTTTGTATGAGTGATACGTGCAGGTAAAAGACATAGTACATATATACAAGGTTAAGAGCACGGGGCAACACAAGTCTCTTAACACACAAATAGTGATCATAAATAATGATCACAATCAAACCCTCACACTCCTTGTATTACCATCCACAAACAACTCAGAATCCTACTTCTCAAAAACCGACTTCAGAAACTCATGAAAAAAGCATCCACTCTCCCACCTTACCACTACTAAGCAACCCTAGGGCATCATCCTATTTCTTGTCACAACTTCACCCCATCCACCTTCCTGCATGTTCAAGACCAAATCACACAAATCATATTCACTATCCTTCCATCTACAGATCGTTTCCACCCATATCCTTGTCTCCTCCTCACCTATGACACACAAATCCTCTTTGTCAACCTCTCACTTATTCTCTCTCTCAAAACGATTTCAACACATCCTTTACACATTACCACACTTCTCTCTTACCCTATGACTACTTATACTTGGTCAACCGTTTCACACCGTATGTTGTTCTCAGATATTTCATTTCCAACATATTCACCCTCTCGTTTATTTTCATCTATGGCCCATGATTTTGCACCCATACAACACGGTTGGGACTGCTATTCTCCAAACATACCAATTTTCGCCCTCCCAGATAATGACCTCTTTTTCCACACATTCTTCAATACTCTCAGAACTTTCGTCCCCTCACCCACCCTGTGACTCACTTTCGCTTTCATGTTCCATTTCCTGCCATGTCCACCCCGGGTACCTAACACACTTTATTTCCTCCAAATTATCTCCACTCAAATCCACACCTCACCCTACTTGTCCCCATACCCTGCTAAACCTTGTCTTTATTCACATTTAAGTCTCTCCTTTCACACTCTCTTCCGAACTCGGTCACCAACATTAACAGTTTTTCACTTGAATTTGCCATCAGTACTATCATCAAAAAAAAAAAAGAGAGAGAGAGAAAAACTCACTTCTCAGCCCCCTTCATTCCCTAGTGACGACTCGCCCCATCTCCAAGACTATATTGCATGTACCTTCCTCACCGACCCATCTATGAATAAACAAATAGCCATGATCGCAGACCAATCTTCGTCTAGAACCACTCGCTCTTCTCTCTCCCAGCTTATACATGAGTCTTCCACCCTTGATAAACTTCTAGCAGCTGTTCTCCCACAGCATATATTCTTCAGACTTTCCACAAAGCATCTCTATGAACCCAATGATACGCTTTCTGCAGATCCGTAGATGTCACATACATAAACTGTTTCTTTAATATCTACCAAGCACATTCTTTACTGAAAACACCTGACCCTGTGCATGCCTTCACCCTCTCAATCAATACTCTCACACAACTTACCAGGTAGACTCAAGATATTTATACCTCTGTAGTTTTTAAACACATTACCTGCCTTTTACATGTATTCCTTCACTCGGGCACCTCAACATCCTAACTAACAATCAGTCACATAGTCAACTCCTTCCGTAAGAAATTCATATGCAATACCATCCACCTTGCGACATTTCATCTCATGCAAGGCTTTCACCATCTCCTCTCTCTGCACCAAACCACTCTCCTTGACTCACTCCGCATACCACGACTGAAGTATCTTACATTTGACACGCTGTCATCAAACATGTTCAACAATTCTTCAAAACACTCGTACCACCTCCTCCTCACTAGATCACTTTTCAAAATACTCGTATCATCTCCTCACATGATCACTACCTATTACCATTTTCCCAATGGCTCCCTTCACCGATTTTCCCATTTGTTCTGTTTTTCTCACCTTTTTGTTTTCTTGGCGCTACCTCGCTGGCGCAAGAGATGGCGATGCTGTTTCCTGGGAATGGATGAAGGTAAGCAAGTTTGAGTATGAACAGTCTGCCGAAGAAATTCCTTGAGACCCGACAGATGTTGGGTATAGGTACTGGTCTGGTAATGGTGGAAAAACCTCACTGCCAAACGTACGATAACTGTGATGTTGCCCACCTTAAAAGGGATCGTAACACTTTACTAGTCTTACACACTCCTAATGCCGTGTATGATGGAAAATAAATTCGGATTTTTTTTCTTTTCTTTACACACTCCTAATGTAATGTATGATGGAAAATAATTTTTTTTTTGTGTCATGTTTCAGCTGACAAGTAAAATGTAGTAAACTACCTACAGCATCTGCTTCCTTGATTATGTATGTATCACTGGAGAAGTCCTGATCTATAGGGGCACTTTAATGTGTGGATGACTAAGAAAATGACTGAAATCGGTGGTATTTTCTGTGGGTCAAACAGTTCCATTGACTGAAACGGTGTTTGAGAGTAGAAGATCCAAGAGGTTAACAGGACACGCTCGTCTATCCTCTTCGCAACCAACCACGAGGACCTCGCACTTGACCTTGCAGACCAGGGGCTTACGTTGATGGCTTATGTTAAACAAAGTGATAATTAACGGACATATCTATATTTCAGCAAATGTGCGTGTTTACGTAAGACCTGCCGGATTCCAAAAAATTGATCCATATGTGACTCAAGTATGTTGGCACTACAGCAGGAACAC
This sequence comes from Panulirus ornatus, assembly GCF_036320965.1. Classification (NCBI taxonomy): domain Eukaryota; kingdom Metazoa; phylum Arthropoda; class Malacostraca; order Decapoda; family Palinuridae; genus Panulirus; species Panulirus ornatus. The sequence continues at coordinate 46,824,177 of NC_092242.1, read as the reverse complement.
ATATGTTCTTAGGTCTCTATCACTGTTATTTACCGTATCTGTTCATTATTAGCCGTCACTTTAAGATGTATCACAGAGCAGTGCTACTCAGTGCATTACCAACGTCCTTATCAAGACTCTCTTTAAATCTTTATTTAGGTTTAATTGGTTTGTATCATTTTTGATTAGCATTATTTCCAGGACATATTTTGCCCTTGATAAATGTGTTTTAACCGCTTGCTGCTACCCTAAACAGCCTCAAGGTCAGCAGACGTCTGCATAGGTAAACATGTCGGCTGCTTGTCGTTACCTAGGCTGCCTGCGTACCTCATACTCTCTTCCCACATCATAACCACTCACACACATTCCCAGGTATTCAATGTATTTTCGATTATCAGTTACTGCAATTATCTAAAAATATTCTATGTAGATCCAGTGCATAGGCTAAAATTTGGGCATTATAAGGCCGTCACCTGTTGAACACATCGATATCAAAGTTGCCACTTCGTATTCCTTTATTGGCTGCTTAGTTTAATGCCACTTACATGAATTATTGGTCTTTTTAGTAATGTGACAGTTTATATTGCATTCATATAACACATTTGAACCGTATTCCTTATTATGTTATCTGGCTTAAACAATGATCTGCGTGTCGAGAGGATAAATGACGAGATAAAAGTAACCCATTAATATTAATTAGATTACTTTTCTTATAATGGCATATTTAGATTATGTTCTTGTGAATATGTAAGGTGACGAGGAAGATATAGGTAAAGGTTCATTGACGATAGACGGAGAGAAAGGAAACCCCCTAATAACTTAACCATCCCCCTTCAGCATCAATGACTTGCTGTAACCTGTCAGGAATTGATGACACCAGGTTGTATACGGTCGCCTGATGTCTGCGGAGGTCTCCCACTCCTGCATAACATGCACAATCCGGCACCTAGTCGTCTCCTGGCCCAGCTCCCATGTGTTCACCATCAGTCCCCAGCAGTTTTCCCATGGGATTCATGTCGCATCCCTTCGACAGCCAGTTCCGTTGTTAAATGGTCGGGTGCTCTGAAAACCATTGGCGAACTATACTTGCTCTAAGGATAGGGCTGTTGTCTTAAACCAAAATTAAGTAAGAAGAAAACAAAAATACGGTATACTTGTATATTGTCATTGTATACATAATGTTTCATTAGCCAACCCCCGCCAGAGGGTTGTAAGTGACAAATAGCAGCATCAGAGATGAACACAGGTTAAAGGCATGAGACACTTAGGAGAGCGGTAATTTCGATTACCTGTCATTTCAATACCAATATAGTTCAGTGCAGCTTTTATAAGCTTACGCTCGATATTAATGAAATCTTATGATCGGTGTTTCCCTTACATTTATAACTGACCCTAAAATTTAGGATATTAGTAACTCCAGTAAGGTTAATAATCGAAGTGTTCTATCTAAAGTAACACAATTTCTGTGTAAAAAGGAGCGACTGTAGTTGATAGTGTATCCAGATCCATGATATGTTATTGATGGACGGTTGCAATTACTAATTACCGTATTTGTTAGCCATAGATGACGGGAGAGTAGCGGTATATTATGTGGGGACTTGTCATGTGCAAGGGGTAAGGATTGTGGTAGAATATATTGTAGGTTTGCTGGAATGATAGTGATGGGCGTGTTTGAACAATCATGATGGAGGATAACGCTTACGGGGGATTGGAATGAGGAAGAAGGGGCATATGATATTGTTTGGTTATTCAGGAGCGTAGTGTTATTTAAACTGCTATATATACTATTCTTTCTGGGTAGTGTAGAGCCATGACACGAAACGAAGGTAGCATCACTTCTTCCAATATTTCAAGATACTTCTCTGCAGTGAAGCGCCCTTCAGTATCGGCTGGTTCCCCTATACCATATAAATGAAGTCACCCCCAGATGTTACAGGTGACTTGATCGCTTCTGGCGACTTCGCAGATATTCTCCGGAGCGTATCTTTCCCATTTGCGCACCAGCAATGTTGCCTCCTATGTGTGCTGGATGAAAATGTTTTCTCATCAGAGAAGTTAACCCATCTATATCCCGTCCCCAAAACTGCATATCCTCTTGCACGTAACGCTGTGCGAAGCGTTGCCTCTCTTCACGGTGTCACTAGGTTAGATTTTTCTTTCCTGGCGGGATTCCTATGATGCACTCCAGCTGTGTGAAGTCGGGTTCGCACTGTACTACAGCATTAGTCTTGAAATCCTCTGTTACTGCTACAAGGATACGTTGATCTTCCTCAGCTGTGGTTTTCTTGGATGTCCCTAACCTGGGACGATCTCGTCCTTGAGCCATCTCCACCACTTGTAAACTATATTCTGCGAAACGCCAAGTTCCAATGCCATGTCAGGGGCGGACCGACCACTTTCCTTCATGCCGATAATTCTACCTCTCTGAGTTAGTTTATCTTGAAGGCGATCCATTTACAATGATGACAAACCTGCTACAGCAGTTGAATGAAAGGACTGGTGCCAAACCATGGAGGTAAACCCCGTTCATACCTTGGCTTTCAAGTTCGTATGAACCACATTGTTTCAGCCATTATTTGAAGCCGAAACGTTGATATGGGAGGGAGAGTTGGCGTGAGTGGGTAAGGGGGTAAAAGTGAATATTGAGTGACAAGTTCGCTGTTATAGCCTAAAATATGTCAAGGTAAATGAGTATCTTAGATAAGGTTATTGATACTGACTAGTATAGCGTAGTATAGTATAGTCAATCAGTGTTATTAAGAACTAAACTATTTCACAATAATTTCTCTCTGTTCCCATTGTTGATTTTTCCCGCATAACCCTTGAACCTTTATTCATTTAAGAACATCATACTCCCTCTCCTCCTCCCCCATCCTTTGGGCTCTCTACCCCCACTTATGCCACAACCAGCATCGAACGTAGTCTGGAACCATTTGTGTTATATTTACCCTCTATAATCAAGCGTTCAGTAATGTCTTAATGTCATACATACAAATCATGACACTAAACTGGTCAATGTTAAACGGACTCTTTGTTCTTTCATAGGTATTTAAACTTACTTTTCTTAACCCAACACTGTACGACAACTGATTTTACTACAAACACAGCGAACGTTTTTATATTCAAGTTCTGGTCTACGTGTTTTATTTCATCTTCCTCACATTTTTATCTTAGTCGTTACCTACTGATTATAAACCGTACATACACAGCATCTCATACTTTGTACTGTTATCAGATCACCTTACCCGTCAACCCCCTTGGACTGCGAAATTATTCGGCAGGCAGCACGTGCCATATCTCGCCCACTTCCCTAGTTTCGTGTACTCTCATCTTTTGCCACTTTCCCCTCATTCTTTCCTGGTATTTCTTTACACAAGTCTCTTTTCCACGTTCCCTTGATTTCATTCCCCTCTATGATGTTCCCTCTTTCCCTAAGACATACAAAAATCCTTACCCGTAATTACCTCCAGAAGGTAATCATCAGTATCATACTAGTCTCTGTTACGCTAGAACCCTCTATTCACAGCCAATCCCCATAGATCTCTCTGTGGTTTCTCGTAACTACTTCCTATACCCTGTGTCCCACTTCGATCAAATTCACTTCATCCAATGCGCGCCTCATACTCTCTTGCATGTTCAGGCCCCAAACTCTCACAGCAGTTTACACTTTACCCTTCTATCTCATCCTCGTTGTCCTCTTTCTCTTTATTTGTGCTAACCTTTGGCAGCTGTTGCCGGTGCTGTTTAAAATGAGTCCATAATCAGTGTCACCCTCAGCCTTGCCTTACAGATAACTGCCATGTCACCTTTGGATAGTTCAATGAAAAGACGGGCATCCTTTGCATATGGTATCACTGCTATAGCTGTTTCTTTGTTGGTTTTATCCATTATTTTCTATCCTTTCATGCGATTCCATACCTTCCTCACTGGGTTAGTCAAAGTCTTACGTGACGTCTTTCATTTCCATAAGTTTGGTATCCTAATCATTAGCGATTCATTTCCTCGGCCAAAGGCTGCTAATGGTGGTGGTGGCGTAGTGAAGACTATGGTGAGGAGCGAAGGCGGACGTGTCTCTCAAACAGCAGGATCAGGAAGGCGACGCTCGATCCCAGCAGCAGCAGGAAGAAGGCCCCCTGAAGGTGGTTAAGCCCCAGCACTACCTCAGTCTGGTCATCCTGTGAAAGAAGATACTGTAATTGTTTTGTGTGTATATAATTACATATTTGTGGCATACGGAGAGGAAGCTAGATATGGAGCCAAATGCTGGAGAGAAACCAAAAGAGAGAAGCTTAGAGATGAGACCCCGGTGCCCTATGACAAAAGCTTTGGATATGTCAAGCGTAACCACACAAGACTCCCCAAAATCTTTCAGGGATGATGACTAGACATTAGTAAGATAGGAAAGAATATCACAGTGGATCTCGTCTTACGGAGGCAATATTGGTGAAATTCAAGGTGTTTAATGATATGGGAATTGAGGAGGGATTCAAAGACTTTGGAAATAGTAGATGTCAAAGCATAGGTTGATAGGGGGTTCAGAGCGATCGATCACCCTTATGGATGGGATGTATCAAAGTATACTTTTTGAACTTAAGTAAGCATTCCGTGTACATTTACTGTATCTTCATCCTCCACTCTTATATTATAAAAGTACATCTTTACGTTATTTATCTCGTCTGTTATTTCATGTCATCTCTCGAAGAATTGTTCCTTGTGTGTACGTCACCAATCTGGTTTAAAAACTCATAAGGTTATGACCATGTCAACACACTCCTCTTTTCTACGGAGGGCAAATTTAAGACCTTTATCCTTATCATGTAACAGCTCTTAAGTCCGGTAGCATCTATGCTGCCCCCTCTGAACCTGCTCTCTTAGCTCTTTGTGCTGCTATAGATGCGGTGTGAAAACATGAGAAAGATATTCAAGTTTCGGCCGTACATAGGATGTGCATAACTTGCTGAATTTTTCCTTCTCCATGAACCTGAATGCAGTTCTAATACTTCTTTCAGGCAGTTAGTGTCATTGACTCTTCGTAGGTGAGACACTGTTGATAGGGACGATATCGACTCTCAAGTCTCTCCCAGAAACAGATTCCCAGAGGTTATTTCCTGCTGTATAATATTCATCCCAAGGCCTTTTTAGCTGACTCATTCTTATTACTAAACATTTACTCGGGCTGAATTCCATCAACCAATTATCAGACACTCTAGATTCTGTCTAAGTACGCTTGTAAGTTGAGGTAATCCTCCTCGCCTGATCGCAACAACTTACATTCCGTCCATACCTCATGACTTTGGCATCATCCGGAAACATATTTGAGTAGGTGTCCCATACTTCTGTCAAATCATTTTTTTTTTATTACGTCAGAGATCAAGTCACGGACAAAAGTCCACACCAAGACTGGGCAGTAACTGAAATATAGAGAGAGGATTATGAAGGCAAAGAGAAGAGATAAGGGAAAGTATTTACGAGTGTTGAAGGAAATGGAAAAGAAGTCTTTTTGAATGTGCCAGGTCATAGTCATTGGGAAAGACATGAAGAGGTAGAGTTCCAAAGCTCTGAGTTACAGGGAATTAGAAACATTAATCAAAACGGCCCACCCTTGAGTTGCCAACGGCAACTTGCCGATTTATCGAGTAGTCTAATTAGTGTTGGGAGCGCACGAACAGAGGAGAGTTTATAAGTTGGATCGGTTTCGAATCGTCTCTATCAAGTAAGGATGCAGAGCTAAAACCACCCAAATATGACAGCAGTGCTTCATGGAAGGATGAATCATTCCTTTGTGCAATACAAGCAACTGTTCAGAAGAAAAGAATTTCGATATCTGAATGGGTCTCCCAGTTTATTAGAGGTAGACTTATCTGTTTCCGTAATGTGGAGTTTCCAAGAAAGATAGGATGTTACAGTAATGCCAAATATGTTCACTGAGTTAAGAGGTGGAATTACACAGCCGTCAAGGGTAAGACAAGAGTTGTAAGGGGACTTCTAAATATTTATTCCTAATTATTTATTGAGGAAGTTGTGTCGAGACGAGGTGCAAATCGTGTGACAGAAGAGGGAGCAGATTTGAAGGATGGGGATGTTGAGTTTTCAGTGTGTGAGTGAACTTGGTTATTTAAAGAAGAAAGGAATCGTTGATAGAATAGTATAAGGGACAGGACAGAGCCTTGAGATACACCACTATTGATGGAGAAAGGGGGAAGGCTAATCTATTAACAATCACAGAGATAGATCGGCCGGAGAGGAAGCTAGATATGAAGGAGCAAAGTCAGGGAGAAAAACCAAAAGAAGGAAGATTAGAGATGAGATCCCGATGCCATACTATGACAAAAGCTTTGGACATGTCAAGCGTAACTACATAAGACTCCCCAAAATCTTAAAGGGAGAGGAAAGAATATCACCGGTGGATGTCGCCTTACGGAAGCAATATTGATCAGAGAGAGGACTGTAAGATTCAAGGTGTTTAAAGATATGGAAGTTGAGGAGGGATTCAAAGACTTTGGAAATGGTAGATGTCAAAGCAAAAGAACGATAGTTAGGGGGTTCAGAACGGTCACCCTTCCTATGGATGGGATGTATCAATGCATGCTTCCATGCTTAAAATAAAAGGAACAGACGAGAAAGCACTGATGCAAGTTCTAGGGCACATTATTTCAGTACAGAAGAATGGATGCCATCAGGACCATATTCCTTGCTTGTGTCCGGAGAGAGAAGGATTTCTCAGACAGTCCTAAAACAGATTACCGGGAGAGCCATAAGGTTAGTAAAAGAAGTATCACGTGGAGAGGGAATGTTAGAACCATCCAAGGTTGACTTATAGAAGAAATAGGAACTAAAGAGAGTTCCTTTGTCTACGGGAGAAACAAGGATAGTATCGTCAGAGCGGAAAAGCGAAGGAAAAGTAGAGAGACAGGAGTTGTTAGTAGTGTCCATAGCTACAGACCAGAGAGACCTATTAGTGGATGACGAAGACAGGTTATAGCACTTCCTTTGGTTATATATATATATATATATATATATATATATATATATATATATATATATATATATATATATATATATATATATATATATATATATTTACACATATTTTTTTTTTTTTTTGCTTTGTCGCTGTCTCCCGCGTTTGCGAGGTAGCGCAAGGAAACAGACGAAAGAAATGGCCCAACCCACCACCACACACATGTATGTACATACGTCCACACACGCAAATATACATACCTACACAGCTTTCCATGGTTTACCCCAGACGCTTCACATGCCCTGATTCAATCCACTGACAGCACGTCAACCCCGGTATACCACATCGATCCAATTCACTCTATTCCTTGCCCTCCTTTCCCCCTCCTGCATGTTCAGGCCCCGATCACACAAAATCTTTTTCACTCCATCTTTCCACCTCCAATTTGGTCTCCCACTTCTCCTCGTTTCCTCCACCTCCGACACATATATCCTCTTGGTCAATCTTTCCTCACTCATTCTCTCCATGTGCCCAAACCATTTCAAAACACCCTCTTCTGCTCTCTCAACCACGCTCTTTTTATTTCCACACATCTCTCTTACCCTTGCGTTACTTACTCGATCAAACCACCTCACACCACACATTGTCCTCAAACATCTCATTTCCAGCACATCCATCCTCCTGCGCACAACTCTATCCATAGCCTACGCCTCGCAACCATACATCATTGTTGGAACCACTATTCCTTCAAACATACCCATTTTTGCTTTCCGAGATAATGTTCTCGACTTCCACACATTCTTCAAGGCTCCCAGGATTTTCGCCCCCTCCCCCACCCTATGATCCACTTCCGCTTCCATGGTTCCATCCGCTGCCAGATCCACTCCCAGATATCTAAAACACTTTACTTCCTCCAGTTTTTCTCCATTTAAACTTACCTCCCAATTGACTTGACCCTCAACCCTACTGTACCTAATTACCTTGCTCTTATTCACATTTACTCTTAACTTTCTTCTTTCACACACTTTACCAAACTCAGTCACCAGCTTCTGCAGTTTCTCACATGAATCAGCCACCAGCGCTGTATCATCAGCGAACAACAACTGACTCACTTCCCAAGCTCTCTCATCCCCAACAGACTTCATACTTGCCCCTCTTTCCGAAACTCTTGCATTCACCTCCCTAACAACCCCATCCATAAACAAATTAAACAACCATGGAGACGTCACACACCCCTGCCGCAAACCTACATTCACTGAGAACCAATCACTTTCCTCTCTTCCTACACGTACACATGCCTTACATCCTCGATAAAAACTTTTCACTGCTTCTAACAACTTGCCACCCACACCATATATTCTTAATACCTTCCACAGAGCATCTCTATCAACTCTATCATATGCCTTCTCCAGATCCATTAATGCTACATACAAATCCATTTGCTTTTCTAAGTATTTCTCACATACATTCTTCAAAGCAAACACCTGATCCACACATCCTCTACCACTTCTGAAACCACACTGCTCTTCCCCAATCTGATGCTCTGTACATGCCTTCACCCTCTCAGTCAATACTCTCCCATATGATTTACCAGGAATACTCAACAAACTTATACCCCTGTAATTTGAGCACCCACTCTTATCCCCTTTGCCTTTGTACAATGGCACTATGCACGCATTCCGCCAATCCTCAGGCACCTCACCATGAGTCATACATACATTAAATAACCTTACCAACCAGTCAACAATACAGTCACCCCCTTTTTTAATAGATTCCACTGCAATACCATCCAAACCTGCTGCCTTGCCGGCTTTCATCTTCCGCAAAGCTTTTACTACCTCTTCTCTGTTTACCAAATCATTTTCCCTAATCCTCTCACTTTGCACACCACCTCGACCAAAACACCCTATATCTGCCACTCTATCATCAAACACATTCAACAAACCTTCAAAATACTCACTCCATCTCCTTCTCACATCACCACTACTTGTTATCACCTCCTCATTAGCGCCCTTCACTGAAGTTCCCATTTGCTCCCTTGTCTTACGCACTTTATTTACCTCCTTCCAGAACATCTTTTTATTCTCCCTAAAAGTTAATGATACTCTCTCACCCCAACTCTCATTTGCCCTCTTTTTCACCTCTTGCACCTTTCTCTTGACCTCCTGTCTCTTTCTTTTATACATCTCCCACTCAATTGCATTTTTTCCCTGCAAAAATCGTCCAAATGCCTCTCTCTTCTCTTTCACTAATAATCTTACTTCTTCATCCCACCACTCACTACCCTTTCTAATCAACCCACCTCCCACCCTTCTCATGCCACAAGCATCTTTTGCGCAATCCATCACTGATTCCCTAAATACATCCCATTCCTCCCCCACTCCCCTTACTTCCATTGTTCTCACCTTTTTCCATTCTGTACTCAGTCTCTCCTGGTACTTCCTCACACAAGTCTCCTTCCCAAGCTCACTTACTCTCACCACCCTCTTCTCCCCAACATTCACTCTTCTTTTCTGAAAACCCATACAAATCTTCACCTTAGCCTCCACAAGATAATGATCAGACATCCCTCGAGTTGCACCTCTCAGCACATTAACATCCAAAAGTCTCTCTTTCGCGCGCCTGTCAATTAACACGTAATCCAATAACGCTCTCTGGCCATCTCTCCTACTTACATACGTATACTTATGTATATCTCGCTTTTTAAACCAGGTATTCCCAATCACCAGTCCTTTTTCAGCACATAAATCTACAAGCTCTTCACCATTTCCATTTACAACACTGAACACCCCATGTATACCAATTATTCCCTCAACTGCCACATTACTCACCTTTGCATTCAAATCACCCATCACTATAACCCGGTCTCGTGCATCAAAACCACTAACACACTCATTCAGCTGCTCCCAAAACACTTGCCTCTCATGATCTTTCTTCTCATGCCCAGGTGCATATGCACCAATAATCACCCATCTCTCTACATCAACTTTTAGTTTTACCCATATTAATCGAGAATTTACTTTTTTACATTCTATCACATACTCCCGCAACTCCTGTTTCAGGAGTACTGCTACTCCTTCCCTTGGTCTTGTCCTCTCACTAACCCCTGACTTTATGTATATATATATATATATATATATATATATATATATATATATATATATGTGAATATATATATATATATATATATATATATATATATATATATATATATATATATATATATATATATATATATATATATATATATATATATGTGAATATATATATATATATATATATATATATATATATATATATATATATATATATATATATATATATATATATATTTTTTTTTTTTTTTTTTTTATACTTTGTCGCTGTCTCCCGCGTTTGCGAGGTAGCGCAAGGAAACAGACGAAAGAAATGCCCCCCCCCCCCCACACACATGTACATACACACGTCCACACACGCAAATATACATACCTACACAGCTTTCCATGGTTTACCCCAGACGCTTCACATGCCTTGATTCAATCCACTGACAGCACGTCAACCCCTGTATACCACATCGCTCCAATTCACTCTATTCCTTGCCCTCCTTTCACCCTCCTGCATGTTCAGGCCCCGATCACACAAAATCTTTTTCACTCCATCTTTCCACCTCCAATTTGGTCTCCCTCTTCTCCTCGTTCCCTCCACCTCCGACACATATATCCTCTTGGTCAATCTTTCCTCACTCATTCTCTCCATGTGCCCAAACCATTTCAAAACTCCCTCTTCTGCTCTCTCAACCACGCTCTTTTTATTTCCACACATCTCTCTTACCCTTACGTTACTTACTCGATCAAACCACCTCACACCACACATTGTCCTCAAACATCTCATTTCCAGCACATCCATCCTCCTGCGCACAACTCTATCCATAGCCCACGCCTCGCAACCATACAGCATTGTTGGAACCACTATTCCTTCAAACATACCCATTTTTGCTTTCCGAGATAATGTTCTCGACTTCCACACATTTTTCAAGGCTCCCAAAATTTTCGCCCCCTCCCCCACCCTATGATCCACTTCCGCTTCCATGGTTCCATCCGCTGACAGATCCACTCCCAGATATCTAAAACACTTCACTTCCTCCAGTTTTTCTCCATTCAAACTCACCTCCCAATTGACTTGACCCTCAACCCTACTGTACCTAATAACCTTGCTCTTATTCACATTTACTCTTAACTTTCTTCTTCCACACACTTTACCAAACTCAGTCACCAGCTTCTGCAGTTTCTCACATGAATCAGCCACCAGCGCTGTATATATATATATATATATATATATATATATATATATATATATATATATATATATATATATATATATATATATATATATATATCCCTGGGGATAGAGGAAAAAGAATACTTCCCAAGCATTCCTCACGTGTCGTAGAAGGCGACTAAAGGAGACGGGAGAGGGGACCTGGAAACCCTCCCCTCCTTGTATTTAACTTTCTAAAAGGGGAAACAAAAGAAGGAATCACGCGGGGTGTGCTCATCCTCCTCGAAGGCTCAGATTAGGGTGTCTAAATGTGTGTGGATTTAACCAAGTTGAGAAAAAGGAGAGATTGGTAGTATGTTTGAGGAAAGGAACCTAGATGTTTTGGCTCTGAGTGAAACGAAGCTCAAGAGTAAAGGGGAAGTGTGGCTTGGGAATGTCTTGGGAGTAAAGTCAGGGGTTAGTGAGAGAATAAGAGCAAGGGAAGGAGTAGCACTACTCCTGAAACAGGAGTGGTGGGAGTATGTGATAGAGTGTAAGAGAGTAAACTCTAGATTGATATGGGTAAAACTGAAAGTTGATGGAGAGAGATGGGTGATTATTGGTGCATATGCACCTGGGCATGAAAATAAAGATCATGAGAGGCAAGTGATTTGGGAGCAGCTGAGTGAGGGTGTTAGTAGTTTTGATGCACGAGACCGGGTTATAGTGATGGGTGATTTGAATGCAAAGGTGAGTAATGTGGCAGTTGAGGGGATGATTGGTGTACATGGGTAGTTCTGTGTTGTAAATGTAAATGGTGAAGAGCTTGTAGATCATATGCTGAAAAAGGACTGGTGATTGGGAATACCTGGTTTAAAAAGAGATATATACATAAATATACGTGTGTAAGTAGGAGAGATGGCCAGAGGCGTCATTGGATTATGATTTAATTGATAGGCGCGCGAAAGAGAGACTTTTGGATGTTAATGTGCTGAGAGGGCCAACTGGAGGGATGTCTGATCATTATCTTGTGGAGGCGAAGGTAAACATTTGTAGAGGTTTCCGGAAAAGAAGAGAGAATGTTAGGGTGAAAAGAGCGGTGAGAGTAAGTGAGCCTGGGAAGGACACTTATGCGAGGAAGTACCAGGAGAGACTGAGTACAGAATGGAAAAAGGTGAGAACAGAGGACATAAGGGCAGTGGGGGAGGAATGGGATGTATTTAGGGAAGCAGTGATGGCTTGCTCAAAAGATGCTTGTGGCATGAGCAGAGTGGGAAGTGGGCAGATTAGAAAGGGTAGTGAGTGGTGGGATGAAGAAGTAAGATTATTAGTGATAGAGAAGAGAGAGGCATTTGGACGATTTTTGCGGGGAAACAATGCAAATGAGTGGAAGATGTATAAAAGAAAGAGGCAGGAGCTTAAGAGAAAGGTACAAGAGGTGAAAAAGAGGGCAAATGAGTGTTGGGATAAGAAAGTATCATTAAATCTTAAGGAGAATAAAAAAATGTTTTGGAAGGAGGTATATAAAGTGCGTAAGACGAGGGAACAAATGGGAACTTCAGTGAAGGGGGCTAATGGGGAGGTGATAACAAGTAGTGGTGATGTGAGAAGGAGATGGAGTATTTTGAAGGTTTGTTGAATGTGTTTGATGATAGAGTTTCAGATATAGGATGTTCTGGTCGAGGTGGTGTGTAAAGTGAGAGGGTTTGGGAAAATGATTTGGTAAACAGAGAAGAGGTAGTAAAAGCTTTATGGGAGATGAAAGCCGGCAAGGCAGTGGGTTTAGATGGTATTGCAGAGGAATTTATTAAAAAGGTGGTGATTGTATTGTTGATTGGTTGGTAAGGTTACTTAATATATGTATGACTCATGGTGAGGTGCCTGAGGATTGGCAAAATGCTTCCATAGTGCCATTGTACAAAGGCAAAGGGGATAAAATTGAGTGCTCTAATTGCAGAGGTATAAGTTTGTTGAGTATTCCTGGTAAATTATATGGGAGGGTATTGATTGAGAGGGTTAAGGCATGTATACAGCGTCAGATTGAGGAAGAGCAGTGTGGTTTCAGAAATGGTAGAGGATGTGTGGATCAGGTGTTTGCTTTGAAGAGTGTATGTGAGAAATACTTAGAAAAGATAATGGATTCGTATGTAGTATTTATGGATCTGGAGAAAGCATATGATTGAGTTGATAGAGATGCTCTGTGGAAGGTATTAAGAATATATGGTGTGGGAGGCAAGTTGTTAGAAGCAGTGAAACGATTTTATCGAGGATATAAGGCATGTGTACGTGTAGGAAGAGAGGAAAGTGATTGGTTCTCAGTAAATGTAGGTTTGCGGCAGGGGTGTGTGATGTCTCCATGGTTGTTTAATTTGTTTATGGATGGTGTAGTTATGGAGGTTAATGGAAGAGTTTTGGAAAGAGGGGCAAGTATGAAGTCTGTTGGGGATGAGAGAGCTTGGGAAATGAGTCAGTTGTTGTTCGCTGATGATACAGCGCTGGTGGCTGATTCATGTGAGAAACTGCAGAAGCTGGTGACTTAGTTTGGTAAAGTGTGTGAAAGAAGAAAGCTGAGAGTAAGTGTGAATAAGAGCAAGGTTATTAGGTACAGTAGGTTTGAGTGTCAAGTCAACTGGGAGGTAAGTTTGAATGGAGAGAAACTGGAGGAAGTGATGTGTTTTCGATATCTGGGAGTAGATTTGGCAGCATATGGAACCATGGAAGCGGAAGTGAATCATAGGGTGGGGGAGGGGGGGAAGTTCTGGGAGCGTTGAAGAATGTGTGGAAGTCGAGAATATTATCTCGGAAAGCAAAAATGGGTATGTTTGAAGGAATAGTGGTTCCAACAATGTTATATGGTTGCAAGGCGTGGGCTATGGATAGAGTTGTGCGCAGGACGGTGGATGTGGTGAAAATGAGATGTTTGAGGACAACATGTGGTGTGAGGTGGTGTGGTCGAGTAAGTAATGTAAGGGTAGGAGAGATATGTATTAATAAAAAGAATGCTTCTGTCGTTGAGAGAGCAGAAGAGGGTGTTTTGAAATGGTTTGGTCACATGGAGAGAATGAGTGAGGAAAGATTATCCAAGAGGATATATATGTCAGAGGTGGAGAGAGTGAGGGGAAGTTGGAGACCAAATTGGAGGTGGAAAGATGGAGTGAAAAAGATTTTGAGTGATCGGGGATTGAACATGCAGGAGGGTGGAAGGCGTGCAAGGAATAGAGTGAATTGGAACGATGTGGTATACCATGGTTGACGTGCTGTCAATGGATTGAACCAGGGCATGTGAGGCGTCTGGGGTAAACCATGGAAAGTTGTGTGGGGCCTGGATGTGGAAAGGGAGGTGTGATTTTGATGCATTATTACATGACAGCTAGAGACTGAGTGTGAACGAATGTGGCCTTTGTTGTCTCTTCCTAGCGCTACCTCGCACACTTGAGGGGGGGAGGTATGTTATTTCATGTGTGGCGAGGTGGCGATGGGAATGAATAAAGGCAGACAGTATGAATTATATACATGTGTATATATGTATATGTCTGTGTGTGTATATATATATGTATACGTTGAGATGTATAGGTATGTATAATTGCGTATGTGGACGTATATGTATATACATGTGTATGTGGTTGGGTTGAGCCACTCTTTCGTCTGTTTCCTTGCGCTACTTCGCTAACGCGGGAAAACAACGAGAAAGCCAAATATATATATGTATATATATATATATATACAGATCATAGGGTGGGGGAGGGGGCGAAAATCCTGGGGGCCTTGAAGAATGTGTGGAAGTCGAGAACATTATCTCGGAAAGCAAAAATGGGTATGTTTGAAGGAATAGTGGTTCCAACAATGTTGTATGGTTGCGAGGCGTGGGCTATGGATAGAGTTGTGCGCAGGAGGATGGATGTGCTGGAAATGAGATGTTTGAGGACAATGTGTGGTGTGAGGTGGTTTGATCGAGTGAGTAACGTAAGGGTAAGAGAGATGTGTGGAAATAAAAAGAGCGTGGTTGAGAGAGCAGAAGAGGGTGTTTTGAAGTGGTTTGGGCACATGGAGAGGATGAGTGAGGAGAGATTGACCAAGAAGATATATGTGTCGGAGGTGGAGGGAACAAGGAGAAGAGGGAGACCAAATTGGAGGTGGAAGGATGGAGTGAAAAGGATTTTGTGTGATCGGGGCCTGAACATGCAGGAGGGTGAAAGGAGGGCAAGGAATAGAGTGAATTGGAGCGATGTGGTATACAGGGGTTGACGTGCTGTCAGTGGATTGAATCGGGGCATGTGAAGCGTCTGGGGTAAACCATGGAAAGCTGTGTAGGTATGTATATTTGCGTGTGTGGACGTATGTATATACATGTGTATGGGGGGGGGGTTGGGCCATTTCTTTCGTCTGTTTCCTTGCGCTACCTCGCAAACGCGGGAGACAGCGACAAAGTATAATATAATAAATAAATATATAATATACAGATATATATATATATATATATATATATATATATATATATATATATATATATATATATATTTTTTTTTTTTTTTATTATACTTTGTCGCTGTCTCCCGCGTTTGCGAGGTAGCGCAAGGAAACAGACGAAAGAAATGGCCCAACCCCCCCCCCCCCCCATACACATGTATATACATACGTCCACACACGCAAATATACATACCTACACAGCTTTCCATGGTTTACCCCAGACGCTTCACATGCCTTGATTCAATCCACTGACAGCACGTCAACCCCGGTATACCACATCGCTCCAATTCACTCTATTCCTTGCCCTCCTTTCACCCTCCTGCATGTTCACGCCCCGATCACACAAAATCTTTTTCACTCCATCTTTCCACCTCCAATTTGGTCTCCCTCTTCTCCTCGTTCCCTCCACCTCCGACACATATATCCTCTTGGTCAATCTTTCCTCACTCATTCTCTCCATGTGCCCAAACCACTTCAAAACACCCTCTTCTGCTCTCTTAACCACGCTCTTTTTATTTCCACACATCTCTCTTACCCTTACGTTATTCACTCGATCAAACCACCTCACACCACGCATTGTCCTCAAACATCTCATTTCCAGCACATCCATCCTCCTGCGCACAACTATATCCATAGCCCACGCCTCGCAACCATACAACATTGTTGGAACCACTATTCCTTCAAACATACCCATTTTTGCTTTCCGAGATAATGTTCTCGACTTCCACACATTCTTCAAGGCTCCCAGAATTTTCGCCCCCTCCCCCACCCTATGATACACTTCCGCTTCCATGGTTCCATCCGCTGCCAGATCCACTCCCAGATATCTAAAACACTTCACTTCCTCCAGTTTTTCTCCATTCAAACTCACCTCCCAATTGACTTGACCCTCAACCCTACTGTACCTAATAACCTTGCTCTTATTCACATTTACTCTTAACTTTCTTCTTCCACACACTTTACCAAACTCAGTCACCAGCTTCTGCAGTTTCTCACATGAATCAGCCACCAGCGCTGTATCATCAGCGAACAACAACTGACTCACTTCCCAAGCTCTCTCATCCACAACAGAATTCATACTTGCCCCTCTTTCCAAAACTCTTGCATTTACCTCCCTAACAACCCCATCCATAAACAAATTAAACAACCATGGAGACATCACACACCCCTGCCGCAAACCTACATTCACTGAAAACCAATCACTTTCCTCTCTTCCTACACGTACACACGCCTTACATCCTCGATAAAAACTTTTCACTGCTTCTAACAACTTTCCTCCCACACCATATATTCTTAATACCTTCCACAGAGCATCTCTATCAACTCTATCATATGCTTTTCTCAGGATCCATAAAAGCTACATACAAATCCATTTGCTTTTCTAAGTATTTCTCACATACATTCTTCAAAGCAAACACCTGATCCACACATCCTCTACCACTTCTGAAACCACACTGCTCTTCCCCAATCTGATGCTCTGTACATGCCTTCACCCTCTCAATCAATACCCTCCCATATAATTTACCAGGAATACTCAACAAACTTATACCTCTGTAATTTGAGCACTCACTCTTATCCCCTTTGCCTTTGTACAATGGCACTATGCACGCATTCCGCCAATCCTCAGGCACCTCACCATGAGTCATACATACATTAAATAACCTTACCAACCAGTCAACAATACAGTCACCCCCTTTTTTAATAAATTCCACTGCAATACCATCCAAACCTGCTGCCTTGCCGGCTTTCATCTTCCGCAAAGCTTTCACTACTTCTTCTCTGTTTACCAAATCATTTTCCCTAACCCTCTCACTTTGCACACCACCTCGACCAAAAACACCCTATATCTGCCACTCTATCATCAAACACATTCAACAAACCTTCAAAATACTCACTCCATCTCCTTCTCACATCACCACTACTTGTTATCACCTCCCCATTTGCGCCCTTCACTGACGTTCCCATTTGCTCCCTTGTCTTACGCACTTTATTTACCTCCTTCCAGAACATCTTTTTATTCTCCCTAAAATTTAATATATATATATATATATATATATATATATATATATATATATATATATATATATATATATATATATATATATATATATATATATATATAAATATATATATATATATATTTTTTTTTTTTTTTTTTTTTTGATTTGTCGCTGTCTCCCGCGTTTGCGAGGTAGCGGAAGGAAACAGACGAAAGAAATGGCCCGACCCACCCCCATACAGATGTATATACATACGTCCACACACGCAAATATACATACCTACACAGCTTTCCATGGTTTACCCCAGACGCTTCACATGCCCTGATTCAACCCACTGACAGCACGTCAACCCCGGTATACCACATCCATCCAATTCACTCTATTCCTTGCCCTCCTTTCACCCTCCTGCATGTTCAGGCCCCGATCACACAAAATCTTTTTCACTCCATCTTTCCACCTCCAATTTGGTCTCCCACTTCTCCTCATTCCCTCCACCTCCGACACATATATCCTCTTTGTCAATCTTTCCTCACTCATTCTCTCCATGTGCCCAAACCATTTCAAAACACCCTCTTCTGCTCTCTCAATCACGCTCTTTTTATTTCCACACATCTCTCTTACCCTTACGTTACTTACTCGATCAAACCACCTCACACCACACATTGTCCTCATACATATCATTTCCAGCACATCCATCATCCTGCGCACAACTCTATCCATAGCCCACGCCTCGCAACCATACAACGTTGTTGGAACCACTATTCCTTCAAAAATACCCATTTTTGCTTTCCGAGATAATGTTCTCGACTTCCACACATTCTTCAAGGCTCCCAGAATTTTCGCCCCCTCCCCCACCCTATGATCCACTTCTGCTTCCATGGTTCCATCCGCTGCCAGATCCACTCCCAGATATCTAAAACACTTTACTTCTTCCAGGTTTTCTCCATTCAAACTTACCTCCCAATTGATTTGACCCTCAACCCTACTGTACCTAATAACCTTGCTCTTATTCACATTTACTCTTAACTTTCTTCTTTCACACACTTTACCCAACTCAGTCACCAGCTTCTACAGTTTCTCACATGAATCAGCCACCAGCGCTGTATCATCAGCGAACAACAACTGACTCACTTCCCAGGCTCTCTCATCCACAACAGACTTCATACTTGCCCCTCTTTCCAAAACTCTTCCATTAACCTCCATAACTACACCATCCATAAACAAATTAAACAACCATGGAGACATCACAAACCCCTGCCGCAAACCTACATTCACTGAGAACCAATCACTTTCCTCTCTTCCTACACGTATATATATATATATATATATATATATATATATATATATATATATATATATATATATATATATAATATATATATATATATATATATATATAATATATATATATATATATATATATATATATATATATATATATATATATATATATATATATATATATAAACTGACAGAAGAGAGAGGCATTTGGACGATTTTTGCAGGGAAAAAATGCAATTGAGTGGGAGAAGTATAAAAGAAAGACAAAGGAGGTCAAGAGAAAGTTGCAAGAGGTGAAAAAAAGGGCAAATGAGAGTTGGGGTGAGAGACTATCAGTAAATTTTAGGGAGAATAAAAAGATGTTCTGGAAGGAGGTAAATAGGGTGCGTAAGACAAGGGAGCAAATGGGAACTTCAGTGAAGGGCGTAAATGGGGAGGTGATAACAAGTAGCGGTGATGTGAGAAGGAGATGGAATGAGTATTTTGAAGGTTTGTTGAATGTGTCTGATGACAGAGTGGCAGATATAGGGTGTTTTGGTCGAGGTGGTGTGCAAAGTGAGAGGGTTAGGGAAAATGATTTGGTAAACAGAGAAGAGGTAGTAAAAGCTTTGCGGAAGATGAAAGCCGGCAAGGCAGCAGGTTTGGATGGTATTGCAGTGGAATTTATTAAAAAAGGGGGGTGACTGTATTGTTGACTGGTTGGTAAGGTTATTTAATGTATGTATGACTCATGGTGAGGTGCCTGAGGATTGGCGGAATGCGTGCATAGTGCCATTGTACAAAGGCAAAGGGGATAAGAGTGAGTGCTCAAATTACAGAGGTATAAGTTTGTTGAGTATTCCTGGTAAATTATATGGGAGGGTATTGATTGAGAGGGTGAAGGCATGTACAGAGCATCAGATTGGGGAAGAGCAGTGCGGTTTCAGAAGTGGTAGAGGATGTGTGGATCAGGTGTTTGCTTTGAAGAATGTATGTGAGAAATACTTAGAAAAGCAAATGGATTTGTATGTAGCATTTATGGATCTGGAGAAGGCATATGATAGAGTTGATAGAGATGCTCTGTGGAAGGTATTAAGAATATATGGTGTGGGAGGCAAGTTGTTAGAAGCAGTGAAAAGTTTTTATCGAGGATGTAAGGCATGTGTACGTGTAGGAAGAGAGGAAAGTGATTGGTTTTCAGTGAATGTAGGTTTGCGGCAGGGGTGTGTGATGTCTCCATGGTTGTTTAATTTGTTTATGGATGGGGTTGTTAGGGAGGTAAATGCAAGAGTCCTGGAAAGAGGGGTAAGTATCAAGTCTGTTGGGGATGAGAGAGCTTGGGAAGTGAGTCAGTTGTTGTTCGCTGATGATACAGCGCTGGTGGCTGATTCATGTGAGAAACTGCAGAAGCTGGTGACTGAGTTTGGTAAAGTGTGTGGAAGAAGAAAGTTAAGAGTAAATGTGAATAAGAGCAAGGTTATTAGGTACAGTAGGGGTGAAGGTCAAGTCAATTGGGAGGTGAGTTTGAATGGAGAAAAACTGGAGGAAGTGAAGTGTTTTAGATATCTGGGAGTGGATCTGTCAGCGGATGGAACCATGGAAGCGGAAGTGGATCATAGGGTGGGGGAGGGGGCGAAAATTTTGGGAGCCTTGAAAAATGTGTGGAAGTCGAGAACATTATCTCGGAAAGCAAAAATGGGTATGTTTGAAGGAATAGTGGTTCCAACAATGTTGTATGGTTGCGAGGCGTGGGCTATGGATAGAGATGTGCGCAGGAGGATGGATGTGCTGGAAATGAGATGTTTGAGGACAATGTGTGGTGTGAGGTGGTTTGATCGAGTAAGTAACGTAAGGGTAAGAGAGATGTGTGGAAATAAAAAAGAGCGTGGTTGAGAGAGCAGAAGAGGGTGTTTTGAAATGGTTTGGGCACATGGAGAGAATGAGTGAGGAAAGATTGACCAAGAGGATATATGTGTCGGAGGTGGAGGGAACGAGGAGAAGAGGGAGACCAAATTGGAGGTGGAAAGATGGAGTGAAAAAGATTTTGTGTGATCGGGGCCTGAACATGCAGGAGGGTGAAAGGAGGGCAAGGAATAGAGTGAATTGGAGCGATGTGGTATACAGGGGTTGACGTGCTGTCAGTGGATTGAATCAAGGCATGTGAAGCGTCTGGGGTAAACCATGGAAAGCTGTGTAGGTATGTATATTTGCGTGTGTGGACGTGTGTATGTAAATGTGTATTTTGGGGGGGGTTGGGCCATTTCTTTCGTCTGTTTCCTTTGCTTTTACCTCGCAAACGCGGAACACGACAAAGTATAAAAAAAAAAAAAAAAAAAAAAAAAAAATATATTCCTATAGTCCACGAGGAAAATAAAAAAACAAAACTACCCAAGTGCACTTTCGTGTAATAATCACATCATCAGGGGAGACACAAAAAGAGAAAAATAACAATAAGTTGATATACATCGAAGAGACGAAGCTAGGACGCCTTTTGGTAAGACATGTAGTTGTTCCAAACATACAACGAGCGGTCATAAACTTATCATTTTACAATCTTATCAACAATAATTTAACCCTAATTTGTATAGACCATCACTAATATTAATATTAAAATTCTTTGTGTATTTGAGAATAGAAGATTCAGTGAATTTCTCTTATAAAAAGAGTTAGAATTAAAAACCGAGATGGCTTTAAACCCCAGCAATACAATGATCTTAGTTTTTAACATGATTAAACGAGGTATTTGATTCTTGTCCCGTTCTTATACTATTTTTAAATGTTGCTAAAGCCCTACAGAAAGATCCTTACCAGTCTGACCAACATAACATTATCACAGTTTCCACAAGGCACTTTTTAGAGCAACCAAGAGAATTTTTTTGGTAATTCCTGATTAAAAAAAACATAACAACGCTCGTTTATGTTTTGGACAACCCACATGTTTACCAAAGGGCGTCCTAGCTTCGTCCTCTTCGATGTATATCAACTGACGTTTATATTTCTCTTTGTGTCTCCCAGATGCTGTGATTTTTTTACAAAAGAAAGTGCACTTGGGAACTTTTCGTGTTTCATTTTTCCCCCCCTGGACTCATAGGAATACTTGATCACGCGCAAAAAATTTTGATCCTTTCCAATAATATATATATATATATATATATATATAATAAAATATATATATATATATATAATATAAATATAATAATATATGTATATTATATATATATATATATTATATATAAAATATATATATTATATATATATAATATATATATATATAATATAATATATATAACAACACACATATATATATTCTATATTAAATTTTTATCATACCTTGTTCTTTTCCGCGTTAGCGGATTTCGCAAGGAACTGACAGAAGAATGGCCCAATCCACCCGCAAACAAAAATATAATTTTCATACACGTCCAAACACGCACATATACATTCCTATACATTTCAGCATATACATACATAAAATATATATATATATAATATATATATATATATAAATATTTTATATTATAATTATATATAAAATATATATTATAATATATATATAAAATATATTTTTTTTTCTTTTTTTTTTTTTTTTTTTTTTTGGGGTTTGTCGCTGGGCTCCCATGTTTGCGAGGTAGCGCAAGGAAACAGACGAAAGAAATGGCCCAACCCCCCCCCCATTCACTTTTATAAACAAACGTTTCCACAAAACGCAAATATACATACCTACACAGCTTTCCCTGGTTTACACCCCGACGCTTCCAATGCCTTTATTTAATCCACTGAAAACACGTTAACCCCCGGGATACCACTCCTCCAATTCACTCTATTCCTTGCCCTCCTTTCACCCTCCGCATGTTCAGGCCCCGATCACACAAAATCTTTTTCACTCCCTTTCCACCTCCAATTTGGTCTCCCTCTTCTCCTCTTCCCTCCACCTCACACATATATCCTCTTGGTCAATCTTTCCTCAACTCATTCTCTCCATGTGCCCCCAAAAACCCTTTCAAAACACCCTCTTCTGCTCTCTAACCACGCTCTTTTTATTTCCACACATCTCTCTTACCCTTACGTTTCCTTACTCGATCAAACCACCCCATCCCCCACACATTGTCATCAAACATCTCATTTCCAGCACATTCCAACCTCCTGCGCACAAACTCTATCCATAGTCCACGCCTGCAAAACCATAAACATTGTTGGAACCACTATTCCTTCAAACATACCATTTTGCCCTTTCCGAGATAATGTTCTCGACTTCCACACATTCTTCAAGGCTCCCAGAATTTTCGCCCCCTCCCCCACCCTATGATCCACTTCCGCTTCCATGGTTCCATCCGCTGCCAGATCCACTCCCAGATATCTAAAACACTTTACTTCCTCCAGTTTTTCCTCCATTTAAACTTACCTCCCAATTGACTTGACCCTCAACCCTACTGTACCTAATAACCTTGCTCTTATTCACATTTACTCTTAACTTTCTTCTTTCACACACTTTACCAAACTCAGTCACCAGCTTCTGCAGTTTCTCACATGAATCAGCCACCAGCGCTGTATCATCAGCGAACAACAACTGACTCACTTCCCAAGCTCTCTCATCCCCAACAGACTTCATACTTGCCCCTCTTTCCGAAACTCTTGCATTCACCTCCCTAACAACCCCATCCATAAACAAATTAAACAACCATGGAGACATCACACACCCCTGCCGCAAACCTACATTCACTGAAACCAATCCTTTTCCCCTCTTCCTACACGTAAAAACATGCCTTACTCCTCGATAAAAACTTTTCACTGCTTCTAACAACTTTCCTCCCACACCATATATTCTTAATATTAAACCCTTTCCCCAGAGCATCTCTATCAACTCTATCATATGCCTTCTCCAATCCATAAATGCTACATACAAATCCATTTGCTTTTCTAAGTATTTCTCACATACATTCTTCAAAGCAAACCCTGATCCACACATCCTCTACCACTTTTTGAAACCACACTGCTCTTCCCCAATCTGATGCTCGTACATGCCTTCACCCTCTCAATCAAAACCCTCCCATATAAAATTTTCCAGGAATAAATCAACAAACTTATACCCTGTAATTTGAGCACCTCACTCTTACCCCTTTGCCCTTTTTACAATGGCACTATCACGCATTCCGCCAATCCTCAGGCACCTCACCATGAGTCATACATACATTAAATAACCTTACCAACCAGTCAACAATACAGTCACCCCCTTTTTTAATAGATTCCACTGCAATACCATCCAAACCTGCTGCCTTGCCGGCTTTCATCTTCCGCAAAGCTTTTACTACCTCTTCTCTGTTTACCAAATCATTTTCCCTAATCCTCTCACTTTGCACACCACCTCGACCAAAACACCCTATATCTGCCACTCTATCATCAAACACATTCAACAAACCTTCAAAATACTCACTCCATCTCCTTCTCACATCACCACTACTTGTTATCACCTCCTCATTAGCGCCCTTCACTGAAGTTCCCATTTGCTCCCTTGTCTTACGCACTTTATTTACCTCCTTCCAGAACATCTTTTTATTCTCCCTAAAAGTTAATGATACTCTCTCACCCCAACTCTCATTTGCCCTCTTTTTCACCTCTTGCACCTTTCTCTTGACCTCCTGTCTCTTTCTTTTATACATCTCCCACTCAATTGCATTTTTTCCCTGCAAAAATCGTCCAAATGCCTCTCTCTTCTCTTTCACTAATAATCTTACTTCTTCATCCCACCACTCACTACCCTTTCTAATCAACCCACCTCCCACCTTCTCATGCCACAAGCATCTTTTGCGCAATCCATCACTGATTCCCTAAATACATCCCATTCCTCCCCCACTCCCTTACTTCCATTGTTCTCACCTTTTTCCATTCTGTACTCAGTCTCTCCTGGTACTTCCTCACACAAGTCTCCTTCCCAAGCTCACTTACTCTCACCACCCTCTTCTCCCCAACATTCACTCTTCTTTTCTGAAAACCCATACAAATCTTCACCTTAGCCTCCACAAGATAATGATCAGACATCCCTCGAGTTGCACCTCTCAGCACATTAACATCCAAAAGTCTCTCTTTCGCGCGCCTGTCAATTAACACGTAATCCAATAACGCTCTCTGGCCATCTCTCCTACTTACATACGTATACTTATGTATATCTCGCTTTTTAAACCAGGTATTCCCAATCACCAGTCCTTTTTCAGCACATAAATCTACAAGCTCTTCACCATTTCCATTTACAACACTGAACACCCCATGTATACCAATTATTCCCTCAACTGCCACATTACTCACCTTTGCATTCAAATCACCCATCACTATAACCCGGTCTCGTGCATCAAAACCACTAACACACTCATTCAGCTGCTCCCAAAACACTTGCCTCTCATGATCTTTCTTCTCATGCCCAGGTGCATATGCACCAATAATCACCCATCTCTCTACATCAACTTTTAGTTTTACCCATATTAATCGAGAATTTACTTTTTTACATTCTATCACATACTCCGCAACTCCTGTTTCAGGAGTACTGCTACTCCTTCCCTTGGTCTTGTCCTCTCACTAACCCCTGACTTTATGTATATATATATATAATATATATATATATATATATAATATATATATATATATGTGAATATATATATATATATAATATATATATATATATAATATATAATATATATATATATAATATAATATATATATATATATATATATATGTGAATATATATATATATATATATATATATATATATATATATATATATATATAATATATATAAAATATATATATATTTTTTTTTTTTTTTTTTTTTATACTTTGTCGCTGTCTCCCGCGTTTGCGAGGTAGCGCAAGGAAACAGACGAAAGAAATGCCCCCCCCCCCACACACATTTACATACACACGTCCACACACGCAAATATACATACCTACACAGCTTTCCATGGTTTACCCCAGACGCTTCACATGCCTTGATTCAATCCACTGACAGCAAAGTCAACCCCTGTATACCACATCGCTCCAATTCACTCTATTCCTTGCCCTCCTTTCACCCTCCTGCATGTTCAGGCCCCGATCACACAAAATCTTTTTCACTCCATCTTTCCACCTCCAATTTGGTCTCCCTCTTCTCCTCGTTCCCTCCACCTCCGACACATATATCCTCTTGGTCAATCTTTCCTCACTCATTCTCTCCATGTGCCCAAACCATTTCAAAACTCCCTCTTCTGCTCTCTCAACCACGCTCTTTTTATTTCCACACATCTCTCTTACCCTTACGTTACTTACTCGATCAAACCACCTCACACCACACATTGTCCTCAAACATCTCATTTCCAGCACATCCATCCTCCTGCGCAACAACTCTATCCATAGCCCACGCCTCGCAACCATACAGCATTGTTGGAACCACTATTCCTTCAAACATACCCATTTTTGCTTTCCGAGATAATGTTCTCGACTTCCACACATTTTTCAAGGCTCCCAAAATTTTCGCCCCCTCCCCCACCCTATGATCCACTTCCGCTTCCATGGTTCCATCCGCTGACAGATCCACTCCCAGATATCTAAAACACTTCACTTCCTCCAGTTTTTCTCCATTCAAACTCACCTCCCAATTGACTTGACCCTCAACCCTACTGTACCTAATAACCTTGCTCTTATTCACATTTACTCTTAACTTTCTTCTTCCACACACTTTACCAAACTCAGTCACCAGCTTCTGCAGTTTCTCACATGAATCAGCCACCAGCGCTGTATAATATATATTATATATATATATATATATATATAATATATAATATATATATATATATATATATATATATATATATATATATATATATATATCCCTGGGGATAGAGGAAAAAGAATACTTCCAAGCATTCCTCACGTGTCGTAGAAGGCGACTAAAGGAGACGGGAGAGGGGAGCTGGAAACCCTCCCCTCCTTGTATTTAACTTTCTAAAAGGGGAAACAAAAGAAGGAATCACGCGGGGTGTGCTCATCCTCCTCGAAGGCTCAGATTAGGGTGTCTAAATGTGTGTGGATTTAACCAAGTTGAGAAAAAGGAGAGATTGGTAGTATGTTTGAGGAAAGGAACCTAGATGTTTTGGCTCTGAGTGAAACGAAGCTCAAGAGTAAAGGGGAAGTGTGGCTTGGGAATGTCTTGGGAGTAAAGTCAGGGTTAGTGAGAGAATAAGAGCAAGGGAAGGAGTAGCACTACTCCTGAAACAGGAGTGGTGGGAGTATGTGATAGAGTGTAAGAGAGTAAACTCTAGATTGATATGGGTAAAACTGAAAGTTGATGGAGAGAGATGGGTGATTATTGGTGCATATGCACCTGGGCATGAAAATAAAGATCATGAGAGGCAAGTGATTTGGGAGCAGCTGAGTGAGGGTGTTAGTAGTTTTGATGCACGAGACCGGGTTATAGTGATGGGTGATTTGAATGCAAAGGTGAGTAATGTGGCAGTTGAGGGGATGATTGGTGTACATGGGTAGTTCTGTGTTGTAAATGTAAATGGTGAAGAGCTTGTAGATCATATGCTGAAAAAGGACTGGTGATTGGGAATACCTGGTTTAAAAAGAGATATATACATAAATATACGTGTGTAAGTAGGAGAGATGGCCAGAGGCGTCATTGGATTATGATTTAATTGATAGGCGCGCGAAAGAGAGACTTTTGGATGTTAATGTGCTGAGAGGGCCAACTGGAGGGATGTCTGATCATTATCTTGTGGAGGCGAAGGTAAACATTTGTAGAGGTTTCCGGAAAAGAAGAGAGAATGTTAGGGTGAAAAGAGCGGTGAGAGTAAGTGAGCCTGGGAAGGACACTTATGCGAGGAAGTACCAGGAGAGACTGAGTACAGAATGGAAAAAGGTGAGAACAGAGGACATAAGGGCAGTGGGGGAGGAATGGGATGTATTTAGGGAAGCAGTGATGGCTTGCTCAAAAGATGCTTGTGGCATGAGCAGAGTGGGAAGTGGGCAGATTAGAAAGGGTAGTGAGTGGTGGGATGAAGAAGTAAGATTATTAGTGATAGAGAAGAGAGAGGCATTTGGACGATTTTTGCGGGGAAACAATGCAAATGAGTGGAAGATGTATAAAAGAAAGAGGCAGGAGCTTAAGAGAAAGGTACAAGAGGTGAAAAAGAGGGCAAATGAGTGTTGGGATAAGAAAGTATCATTAAATCTTAAGGAGAATAAAAAAATGTTTTGGAAGGAGGTATATAAAGTGCGTAAGACGAGGGAACAAATGGGAACTTCAGTGAAGGGGGCTAATGGGGAGGTGATAACAAGTAGTGGTGATGTGAGAAGGAGATGGAGTATTTTGAAGGTTTGTTGAATGTGTTTGATGATAGAGTTTCAGATATAGGATGTTCTGGTCGAGGTGGTGTGTAAAGTGAGAGGGTTTGGGAAAATGATTTGGTAAACAGAGAAGAGGTAGTAAAAGCTTTATGGGAGATGAAAGCCGGCAAGGCAGTGGGTTTAGATGGTATTGCAGAGGAATTTATTAAAAAGGTGGTGATTGTATTGTTGATTGGTTGGTAAGGTTACTTAATATATGTATGACTCATGGTGAGGTGCCTGAGGATTGGCAAAATGCTTCCATAGTGCCATTGTACAAAGGCAAAGGGGATAAAATTGAGTGCTCTAATTGCAGAGGTATAAGTTTGTTGAGTATTCCTGGTAAATTATATGGGAGGGTATTGATTGAGAGGGTTAAGGCATGTATACAGCGTCAGATTGAGGAAGAGCAGTGTGGTTTCAGAAATGGTAGAGGATGTGTGGATCAGGTGTTTGCTTTGAAGAGTGTATGTGAGAAATACTTAGAAAAGATAATGGATTCGTATGTAGTATTTATGGATCTGGAGAAAGCATATGATTGAGTTGATAGAGATGCTCTGTGGAAGGTATTAAGAATATATGGTGTGGGAGGCAAGTTGTTAGAAGCAGTGAAACGATTTTATCGAGGATATAAGGCATGTGTACGTGTAGGAAGAGAGGAAAGTGATTGGTTCTCAGTAAATGTAGGTTTGCGGCAGGGGTGTGTGATGTCTCCATGGTTGTTTAATTTGTTTATGGATGGTGTAGTTATGGAGGTTAATGGAAGAGTTTTGGAAAGAGGGGCAAGTATGAAGTCTGTTGGGGATGAGAGAGCTTGGGAAATGAGTCAGTTGTTGTTCGCTGATGATACAGCGCTGGTGGCTGATTCATGTGAGAAACTGCAGAAGCTGGTGACTTAGTTTGGTAAAGTGTGTGAAAGAAGAAAGCTGAGAGTAAGTGTGAATAAGAGCAAGGTTATTAGGTACAGTAGGTTTGAGTGTCAAGTCAACTGGGAGGTAAGTTTGAATGGAGAGAAACTGGAGGAAGTGATGTGTTTTCGATATCTGGGAGTAGATTTGGCAGCATATGGAACCATGGAAGCGGAAGTGAATCATAGGGTGGGGGTGGGGGGGGAAGTTCTGGGAGCGTTGAAGAATGTGTGGAAGTCGAGAATATTATCTCGGAAAGCAAAAATGGGTATGTTTGAAGGAATAGTGGTTCCAACAATGTTATATGGTTGCAAGGCGTGGGCTATGGATAGAGTTGTGCGCAGGACGGTGGATGTGGTGAAAATGAGATGTTTGAGGACAACATGTGGTGTGAGGTGGTGTGGTCGAGTAAGTAATGTAAGGGTAGGAGAGATATGTATTAATAAAAAGAATGCTTCTGTCGTTGAGAGAGCAGAAGAGGGTGTTTTGAAATGGTTTGGTCACATGGAGAGAATGAGTGAGGAAAGATTATCCAAGAGGATATATATGTCAGAGGTGGAGAGAGTGAGGGGAAGTTGGAGACCAAATTGGAGGTGGAAAGATGGAGTGAAAAAGATTTTGAGTGATCGGGGATTGAACATGCAGGAGGGTGGAAGGCGTGCAAGGAATAGAGTGAATTGGAACGATGTGGTATACCATGGTTGACGTGCTGTCAATGGATTGAACCAGGGCATGTGAGGCGTCTGGGGTAAACCATGGAAAGTTGTGTGGGGCCTGGATGTGGAAAGGGAGGTGTGATTTTGATGCATTATTACATGACAGCTAGAGACTGAGTGTGAACGAATGTGGCCTTTGTTGTCTCTTCCTAGCGCTACCTCGCACACTTGAGGGGGGGAGGTATGTTATTTCATGTGTGGCGAGGTGGCGATGGGAATGAATAAAGGCAGACAGTATGAATTATATACATGTGTATATATGTATATGTCTGTGTGTGTATATATATATATGTATACGTTGAGATGTATAGGTATGTATAATTGCGTATGTAGACGTATATGTATATACATGTGTATGTGGTTGGGTTGAGCCACTCTTTCGTCTGTTTCCTTGCGCTACTTCGCTAACGCGGAAAACAACGAGAAAGCCAAATATATATATGTATATATATATATATATACAGATCATAGGGTGGGGGAGGGGGCGAAAATCCTGGGGGCCTTGAAGAATGTGTGGAAGTCGAGAACATTATCTCGGAAAGCAAAAATGGGTATGTTTGAAGGAATAGTGGTTCCAACAATGTTGTATGGTTGCGAGGCGTGGGCTATGGATAGAGTTGTGCGCAGGAGGATGGATGTGCTGGAAATGAGATGTTTGAGGACAATGTGTGGTGTGAGGTGGTTTGATCGAGTGAGTAACGTAAGGGTAAGAGAGATGTGTGGAAATAAAAAGAGCGTGGTTGAGAGAGCAGAAGAGGGTGTTTTGAAGTGGTTTGGGCACATGGAGAGGATGAGTGAGGAGAGATTGACCAAGAAGATATATGTGTCGGAGGTGGAGGGAACAAGGAGAAGAGGGAGACCAAATTGGAGGTGGAAGGATGGAGTGAAAAGGATTTTGTGTGATCGGGGCCTGAACATGCAGGAGGGTGAAAGGAGGGCAAGGAATAGAGTGAATTGGAGCGATGTGGTATACAGGGGTTGACGTGCTGTCAGTGGATTGAATCGGGGCATGTGAAGCGTCTGGGGTAAACCATGGAAAGCTGTGTAGGTATGTATATTTGCGTGTGTGGACGTATGTATATACATGTGTATGGGGGGGGGGTTGGGCCAATTCTTTCGTCTGTTTCCTTGCGCTACCTCGCAAACGCGGGAGACAGCGACAAAGTATAATATAATAAATAAATATATAATATACAGATATATATATATATATATATATATATATATATATATATATATATATATATATATATTTTTTTTTTTTTTTTTATTATACTTTGTCGCTGTCTCCCGCGTTTGCGAGGTAGCGCAAGGAAACAGACGAAAGAAATGGCCCAACCCCCCCCCCCCCCATACACATGTATATACATACGTCCACACACGCAAATATACATACCTACACAGCTTTCCATGGTTTACCCCAGACGCTTCACATGCCTTGATTCAATCCACTGACAGCACGTCAACCCCGGTATACCACATCGCTCCAATTCACTCTATTCCTTGCCCTCCTTTCACCCTCCTGCATGTTCACGCCCCGATCACACAAAATCTTTTTCACTCCATCTTTCCACCTCCAATTTGGTCTCCCTCTTCTCCTCGTTCCCTCCACCTCCGACACATATATCCTCTTGGTCAATCTTTCCTCACTCATTCTCTCCATGTGCCCAAACCACTTCAAAACACCCTCTTCTGCTCTCTTAACCACGCTCTTTTTATTTCCACACATCTCTCTTACCCTTACGTTATTCACTCGATCAAACCACCTCACACCACGAATTGTCCTCAAACATCTCATTTCCAGCACATCCATCCTCCTGCGCACAACTATATCCATAGCCCACGCCTCGCAACCATACAACATTGTTGGAACCACTATTCCTTCAAACATACCCATTTTTGCTTTCCGAGATAATGTTCTCGACTTCCACACATTCTTCAAGGCTCCCAGAATTTTCGCCCCCTCCCCCACCCTATGATCCACTTCCGCTTCCATGGTTCCATCCGCTGACAGATCCACTCCCAGATATCTAAAACACTTCACTTCCTCCAGTTTTTCTCCATTCAAACTCACCTCCCAATTGACTTGACCCTCAACCCTACTGTACCTAATAACCTTGCTCTTATTCACATTTCCTCTTAACTTTCTTCTTCCACACACTTTACCAAACTCAGTCACCAGCTTCTGCAGTTTCTCACATGAATCAGCCACCAGCGCTGTATCATCAGCGAACAACAACTGACTCACTTCCCAAGCTCTCTCATCCACAACAGAATTCATACTTGCCCCTCTTTCCAAAACTCTTGCATTTACCTCCCTAACAACCCCATCCATAAACAAATTAAACAACCATGGAGACATCACACACCCCTGCCGCAAACCTACATTCACTGAAAACCAATCACTTTCCTCTCTTCCTACACGTACACACGCCTTACATCCTCGATAAAAACTTTTCACTGCTTCTAACAACTTTCCTCCCACACCATATATTCTTAATACCTTCCACAGAGCATCTCTATCAACTCTATCATATGCTTTCTCCAGATCCATAAAAGCTACATACAAATCCATTTGCTTTTCTAAGTATTTCTCACATACATTCTTCAAAGCAAACACCTGATCCACACATCCTCTACCACTTCTGAAACCACACTGCTCTTCCCCAATCTGATGCTCTGTACATGCCTTCACCCTCTCAATCAATACCCTCCCATATAATTTACCAGGAATACTCAACAAACTTATACCTCTGTAATTTGAGCACTCACTCTTATCCCCTTTGCCTTTGTACAATGGCAATATGCACGCATTCCGCCAATCCTCAGGCACCTCACCATGAGTCATACATACATTAAATAACCTTACCAACCAGTCAACAATACAGTCACCCCCTTTTTTAATAAATTCCACTGCAATACCATCCAAACCTGCTGCCTTGCCGGCTTTCATCTTCCGCAAAGCTTTCACTACTTCTTCTCTGTTTACCAAATCATTTTCCCTAACCCTCTCACTTTGCACACCACCTCGACCAAAACACCCTATATCTGCCACTCTATCATCAAACACATTCAACAAACCTTCAAAATACTCACTCCATCTCCTTCTCACATCACCACTACTTGTTATCACCTCCCCATTTGCGCCCTTCACTGACGTTCCCATTTGCTCCCTTGTCTTACGCACTTTATTTACCTCCTTCCAGAATATCTTTTTATTCTCCCTAAAATTTAATATATATATATATATAT
Organism: Panulirus ornatus; assembly: GCF_036320965.1. Classification (NCBI taxonomy): domain Eukaryota; kingdom Metazoa; phylum Arthropoda; class Malacostraca; order Decapoda; family Palinuridae; genus Panulirus; species Panulirus ornatus. Next base: position 46,791,043 of record NC_092242.1, on the reverse strand, counting down.
ATATATATATATATATATATATATATATATATATATATATATATATTTTTTTTTTTTTTTTTTTTTGATTTGTCGCTGTCTCCCGCGTTTGCGAGGTAGCGCAAGGAAACAGACGAAAGAAATGGCCCGAACCACCCCCATACAGATGTATATACATACGTCCACACACGCAAATATACATACCTACACAGCTTTCCATGGTTTACCCCAGACGCTTCACATGCCCTGATTCAACCCACTGACAGCACGTCAACCCCGGTATACCACATCCATCCAATTCACTCTATTCCTTGCCCTCCTCTCACCCTCCTGCATGTTCAGGCCCCGATCACACAAAATCTTTTTCACTCCATCTTTCCACCTCCAATTTGGTCTTCCACTTCTCCTCATTCCCTCCACCTCCGACACATATATCCTCTTTGTCAATCTTTCCTCACTCATTCTCTCCATGTGCCCAAACCATTTCAAAACACCCTCTTCTGCTCTCTCAACCACGCTCTTTTTATTTCCACACATCTCTCTTACCCTTACGTTACTTACTCGATCAAACCACCTCACACCACACATTGTCCTCAAACATATCATTTCCAGCACATCCATCCTCCTGCGCACAACTCTATCCATAGCCCACGCCTCGCAACCATACAACGTTGTTGGAACCACTATTCCTTCAAAAATACCCATTTTTGCTTTCCGAGATAATGTTCTCGACTTCCACACATTCTTCAAGGCTCCCAGAATTTTCGCCCCCTCCCCCACCCTATGATCCACTTCTGCTTCCATGGTTCCATCCGCTGCCAGATCCACTCCCAGATATCTAAAACACTTTACTTCTTCCAGGTTTTCTCCATTCAAACTTACCTCCCAATTGACTTGAACCTCAACCCTACTGTACCTAATAACCTTGCTCTTATTCACATTTACTCTTAACATTCTTCTTTCACACACTTTACCCAACTCAGTCACCAGCTTCTACAGTTTCTCACATGAATCAGCCACCAGCGCTGTATCATCAGCGAACAACAACTGACTCACTTCCCAGGCTCTCTCATCCACAACAGACTTCATACTTGCCCCTCTTTCCAAAACTCTTCCATTAACCTCCATAACTACACCATCCATAAACAAATTAAACAACCATGGAGACATCACAAACCCCTGCCGCAAACCTACATTCACTGAGAACCAATCACTTTCCTCTCTTCCTACACGTATATATATATATATATATATATATATATATATATATATATATATATATATATATATATATATATATATATATATATATATATATATACATATATATATATATATATATATATATATATATATATATATATATATATATATATATATATATATATATAAACTGACAGAAGAGAGAGGCATTTGGACGATTTTTGCAGGGAAAAAATGCAATTGAGTGGGAGAAGTATAAAAGAAAGACAAAGGAGGTCAAGAGAAAGTTGCAAGAGGTGAAAAAAAGGGCAAATGAGAGTTGGGGTGAGAGACTATCAGTAAATTTTAGGGAGAATAAAAAGATGTTCTGGAAGGAGGTAAATAGGGTGCGTAAGACAAGGGAGCAAATGGGAACTTCAGTGAAGGGCGTAAATGGGGAGGTGATAACAAGTAGCGGTGATGTGAGAAGGAGATGGAATGAGTATTTTGAAGGTTTGTTGAATGTGTCTGATGACAGAGTGGCAGATATAGGGTGTTTTGGTCGAGGTGGTGTGCAAAGTGAGAGGGTTAGGGAAAATGATTTGGTAAACAGAGAAGAGGTAGTAAAAGCTTTGCGGAAGATGAAAGCCGGCAAGGCAGCAGGTTTGGATGGTATTGCAGTGGAATTTATTAAAAAAGGGGGTGACTGTATTGTTGACTGGTTGGTAAGGTTATTTAATGTATGTATGACTCATGGTGAGGTGCCTGAGGATTGGCGGAATGCGTGCATAGTGCCATTGTACAAAGGCAAAGGGGATAAGAGTGAGTGCTCAAATTACAGAGGTATAAGTTTGTTGAGTATTCCTGGTAAATTATATGGGAGGGTATTGATTGAGAGGGTGAAGGCATGTACAGAGCATCAGATTGGGGAAGAGCAGTGCGGTTTCAGAAGTGGTAGAGGATGTGTGGATCAGGTGTTTGCTTTGAAGAATGTATGTGAGAAATACTTAGAAAAGCAAATGGATTTGTATGTAGCATTTATGGATCTGGAGAAGGCATATGATAGAGTTGATAGAGATGCTCTGTGGAAGGTATTAAGAATATATGGTGTGGGAGGCAAGTTGTTAGAAGCAGTGAAAAGTTTTTATCGAGGATGTAAGGCATGTGTACGTGTAGGAAGAGAGGAAAGTGATTGGTTTTCAGTGAATGTAGGTTTGCGGCAGGGGTGTGTGATGTCTCCATGGTTGTTTAATTTGTTTATGGATGGGGTTGTTAGGGAGGTAAATGCAAGAGTCCTGGAAAGAGGGGTAAGTATCAAGTCTGTTGGGGATGAGAGAGCTTGGGAAGTGAGTCAGTTGTTGTTCGCTGATGATACAGCGCTGGTGGCTGATTCATGTGAGAAACTGCAGAAGCTGGTGACTGAGTTTGGTAAAGTGTGTGGAAGAAGAAAGTTAAGAGTAAATGTGAATAAGAGCAAGGTTATTAGGTACAGTAGGGGTGAAGGTCAAGTCAATTGGGAGGTGAGTTTGAATGGAGAAAAACTGGAGGAAGTGAAGTGTTTTAGATATCTGGGAGTGGATCTGTCAGCGGATGGAACCATGGAAGCGGAAGTGGATCATAGGGTGGGGGAGGGGGCGAAAATTTTGGGAGCCTTGAAAAATGTGTGGAAGTCGAGAACATTATCTCGGAAAGCAAAAATGGGTATGTTTGAAGGAATAGTGGTTCCAACAATGTTGTATGGTTGCGAGGCGTGGGCTATGGATAGAGATGTGCGCAGGAGGATGGATGTGCTGGAAATGAGATGTTTGAGGACAATGTGTGGTGTGAGGTGGTTTGATCGAGTAAGTAACGTAAGGGTAAGAGAGATGTGTGGAAATAAAAAAGAGCGTGGTTGAGAGAGCAGAAGAGGGTGTTTTGAAATGGTTTGGGCACATGGAGAGAATGAGTGAGGAAAGATTGACCAAGAGGATATATGTGTCGGAGGTGGAGGGAACGAGGAGAAGAGGGAGACCAAATTGGAGGTGGAAAGATGGAGTGAAAAAGATTTTGTGTGATCGGGGCCTGAACATGCAGGAGGGTGAAAGGAGGGCAAGGAATAGAGTGAATTGGAGCGATGTGGTATACAGGGGTTGACGTGCTGTCAGTGGATTGAATCAAGGCATGTGAAGCGTCTGGGGTAAACCATGGAAAGCTGTGTAGGTATGTATATTTGCGTGTGTGGACGTGTGTATGTACATGTGTATGTGGGGGGGGGGTTGGGCCATTTCTTTCGTCTGTTTCCTTGCGTTACCTCGCAAACGCGGGAGACAGCGACAAAGTATAAAAAAAAAAAAAAAAAAAAAAAAAAAAATATATTCCTATGAGTCCACGAGGAAAATGAAAAACGAAAACTACCCAAGTGCACTTTCGTGTAATAATCACATCATCAGGGGAGACACAAGAGAGAAAAATAACAGTAAGTTGATATACATCGAAGAGACGAAGCTAGGACGCCATTTGGTAGACATGTAGTTGTCCAAAACATACAACGAGCGTTCATAAACTTATCATTTTACAAATCTTATCAACAATAAGTTATCTAATTTGTATAGACCATCACTAATATTAAGATTATAATTCTTTGTGTATTTGAGAATAGAAGATTCAGTGATATTTCTCTTAGTAATAGAGTTAGAATTAATAACCGAGATGGCGTTACTCCAGTCAATACAATGATCATAGTTTTTAACATGATTAAACGAGGTATTTGATTCTTGTCCCGTTCTTATACTATATTTATGTTGCTAAAGTCTGACAGAAAGATCCTTACCAGTCTGACCAACATAACATTTATCACAGTTTCCACAAGGCACTTTTTAGATGCAACCAAGAGAATTTTCTGGTGAATTCCTGATTAAGATAATCATACAACGCTCGTTTATGTTTTGGACAATCACATGTTTACCAAATGGCGTCCTAGCTTCGTCTCTTCGATGTATATCAACTGACTGTTATATTTCTCTCTTGTGTCTCCCATGATGCTGTGATTATTACACGAAAGTGCACTTGGGAACTTTTCGTGTTTCATTTTCCCCGTGGACTCATAGGAATATCTTGATCACGCGCAAAATTGTGATCCTTTCCAATATATATATATATATATATATATATATATATATATATATATATATATATATATATATATATATATATATATATATATGTATATATATATATATATATATATATATATATATATATATATATATATATATATATATATATATATATATATATATATATATATATATATACACACACATATATATATTCTATATTATTTTTATCATACCTTGTCGGTCTTCCGCGTTAGCGAGATAGCGCAAGGAAACTGACAGAAGAATGGCCCAATCCACCCGCATACATATATATTTACATACACGTCCAAACACGCACATATACATACCTATACATTTCAGCAGTATACATACATATATATATATATATATATATATATATATATATATATATATATATATATATATATATATATATATATATATATATATATATATTATTTCTTTTTTTTTTTTTTTTTTTTTTGCTTTGTCGCTGTCTCCCGCGTTTGCGAGGTAGCGCAAGGAAACAGACGAAAGAAATGGCCCAACCCACCCCCATACACATGTATATACATACGTCCACACACGCAAATATACATACCTACACAGCTTTCCATGGTTTACACCAGACGCTTCACATGCCTTGATTCAATCCACTGACAGCACGTTAACCCCGGTATACCACATCGCTCCAATTCACTCTATTCCTTGCCCTCCTTTCACCCTCCTGCATGTTCAGGCCCCGATCACACAAAATCTTTTTCACTCCATCTTTCCACCTCCAATTTGGTCTCCCTCTTCTCCTCGTTCCCTCCACCTCCGACACATATATCCTCTTGGTCAATCTTTCCTCACTCATTCTCTCCATGTGCCCAAACCATTTCAAAACACCCTCTTCTGCTCTCTTAACCACGCTCTTTTTATTTCCACACATCTCTCTTACCCTTACGTTACTTACTCGATCAAACCACCTCACACCACACATTGTCATCAAACATCTCATTTCCAGCACATCCATCCTCCTGCGCACAACTCTATCCATAGTCCACGCCTCGCAACCATACAACATTGTTGGAACCACTATTCCTTCAAACATACCCATTTTTGCTTTCCGAGATAATGTTCTCGACTTCCACACATTCTTCAAGGCTCCCAGAATTTTCGCCCCCTCCCCCACCCTATGATCCACTTCCGCTTCCATGTTTCCATCCGCTGCCAGATCCACTCCCAGATATCTAAAACACTTCACTTCCTACAGTTTTCCTCCATTCAAACTCACCTCCCAATTGACTTGACCCTCAACCCTACTGTACCTAATAACCTTGCTCTTATTCACATTTACACTTAACTTTCTTCTTTCACACACTTTACCAAACTCAGTCACCAGCTTCTGCAGTTTCTCACATGAATCAGCCACCAGCGCTGTATCATCAGCGAACAACAACTGACTCACTTCCCAAGCTCTCTCATCCCCAACAGACTTCATACTTACCCCTCTTTCCAAAACTCTTGCATTCACCTCTCTAACAACCCCATCCATAAACAAATTAAACAACCATGGAGACATCACACACCCCTGCCGCAAACCTACATTTACTGAGAACCAATCACTTTCCTCTCTTCCTACACGTACACATGCCTTACATCCTCGATAAAAACTTTTCACTGCTTCTAACAACTTGCCTCCCACACCATATATTCTTAATATTAAACCTTCCACAGAGCATCTCTATCAACTCTATCATATGCCTTCTCCAGATCCATAAATGCTACATACAAATCCATTTGCTTTTCTAAGTATTTCTCACATACATTCTTCAAAGCAAACACCTGATCCACACATCCTCTACCACTTCTGAAACCACACTGCTCTTCCCCAATCTGATGCTCTGTACATGCCTTCACCCTCTCAATCAAAACCCTCCCATATAATTTGCCAGGAATACTCAACAAACTTATACCCCTGTAATTTGAGCACTCACTCTTATCCCCTTTGCCTTTGTACAATGGCACTATGCACGCATTCCGCCAATGCTCAGGCACCTCACCATGAGTCATACATACATTAAATAACCTTACCAACCAGTCAACAATACAGTCACCCCCTTTTTTAATAAATTCCACTGCAATACCATCCAAACCTGCTGCCTTGCCGGCTTTCATCTTCCGCAAAGCTTTTACTACCTCTTCTCTGTTTACCAAATTATTTTCCCTAACCCTCGCACTTTGCACACCACCTCGACCAAAACACCCTATATCTGCCACTCTATCATCAAACACATTCAACAAACCTTCAAAATACTCACTCCATCTCCTCACATCACCACTACTTGTTATCACCTCCCCATTTGCGCCCTTCACTGAAGTTCCCATTTGCTCCCTTGTCTTACGCAATTTATTTACCTCCTTCCAGAACATCTTTTTATTCTCCCTAAAATTTAATGATACTCTCTCACTCCAACTCTCATTTGCCCTTTTTTTCACCTCTTGCACCTTTCTCTTGACCTCCTGTCTCTTTCTTTTATACGTCTCCCACTCAATTTCATTTTTTCCCTGCAAAAATCGTCCAAATGCCTCTCTCTTCTCTTTCACTAATACTCTTACTTCTTCATCCCATCACTCACTACCCTTTCTAATCAACCCACCTCCCACTCTTCTCATGCCACAAGCATCTTTTGCGCAATCCATCACTGATTTCCTAAATACATCCCATTCCTCCCCCACTCCCTTTACTTCCATTGTTCTCACCTTTTTCCATTCTGTACTCAGTCTCTCCTGGTACTTCCTCACACAAGTCTCCTTCCCAAGCTCACTTACTCTCACCACCCTCTTCACCCCAACACTCACTCTTCTTTTCTGGAAACCCAGACAAATGTTCACTTTAGCCTCCACAAGATAATGATCAGACATCCCTCCAGTTGCACCTCTCAGCACATTAACATCCAAAAGTCTCTCTTTCGCGCGCCTGTCAATTAACACGTAATCCAATAACGCTCTCTGGCCATCTCTCCTACTTACATAAGTATACTTATGTATATCTCGCTTTTTAAACCAGGTATTCCCAATCATCAGTCCTTTTTCAGCACATAAATCTACAAGCTCTTCACCATTTCCATTTACAACACTGAACACCCCATGTATACCAATTATTCCCTCAACTGCCACATTACTCACCTTTGCATTCAAATCACCCAACACTATAGCCCGGTCTCGTGCATCAAAACCACTAACACACTCATTCAGCTGCTCGCAAAACACTTGCCTCTCATGATCTTTCTTCTCATGCCCAGGTGCATATGCACCAATAATCACCCATCTCTCTCCATCAACTTTCAGTTTTACCCATATTAATCGAGAATTTACTTTCTTACATTCTATCACATACTTCCACAACTCCTGTTTCAGGAGTACTGCTACTCCTTCCCTTGCTCTTGTCCTCTCACTAACCCCTGACTTTACTCCCAAGACATTCCCAAACCACTCTTCCCCTTTACCCTTGAGCTTCGTTTCACTCAGAGCCAAAACATCCAGGTTCCTTTCCTCAAACATACTACCTATCTCTCCTTTTTTCACATCTTGGTTACATCCACACACATTTAGGCACCCCAATCTGAGCCTTCGAGGAGGATGAGCACTCCCCGCGTGACTCCTTCTTCTGTTTCCCATTTTAGAAAGTTAAAAAAAATACAAGGAGGGGAGAATTTCTGGCCCCCCGCTCCCGTCCCCTGTAGTCGCTTTCTACGACACGCGAGGAATGCGTGGGAAGTATTCTTTCACCCCTATCCCCAGGGATAATATACATATATATATATACACATACACACACACACACACACATACGCACACATACACACACACACACATACATATATATACATGTGAAAAAATGTAAGAAACAATTTAGAAAACTGAAACTTCTAGCTTGAAATGAAATGAAAAAATGAATGTCACATAATGGTTCAACCTCTGGCTATGGAAAAAGGAAATGTTTAATTTATTAACACAAACGTCAATAGTAGTTCTCATCAATTTAACCACTGTATCAATAAGCTTCAATGTCTAAGCTACATTTTTTCCAATTTCACTATTTTCTTGTCAAAGCACCATGTATGAAAACTATCACTCCAGTAACACAACTATAAACATTTACTTCCCCTTTAAAAAAGTTGTGGTGAAGTCTCTCTCGATACACTGCGGGACACTCTACCACTTGGCGAGGTTTGTGTTGCAATGTTTCTTGATTCACAAACGTAGTAGCATCACTGGTGGGCCAAGGTAGTTCCGTTGTCAACTGGGACATTTCCTCATATATATATATATATATATATATATATATATATATATATATATATATATATATATATATATATATATATATATATATATATATATATATATATATATATATATATACACAGACATATACATATATACACATGTACAGAGTTCATTCTTGATGCCTTTATTCATTCTCGTCGCCACCCCGCCACACATGAAGTGACACCGTGCTTCCCCCGCACACGCGCAAGGTAGCGCTAGGAAAAGAGGAGAAAGGCCACATTCCTTCACACTCAGTCTCTAGCTGTCATGTATAATCACCGAAACCATAGCTTCCTTTCCACATTCAGATCCCACAGAACTTTCTGTGGTTTACCCCAGACGCTTCAGATGCCCTGGTTCAATCCATTGACAGTGCGTCGACCCCGGTATGCCCAGTCGTTCCAATTCACTCTACTGTTTGCATGCCTTTCATCCTCCTGCATGTTCAGGCCCCGATCGCTCAAAATCTTTTTCACTCTATCCATCCACCTCCAATTTGGTCTCCCTCTTCTCGTTTCGTCCACCTCTGACGCATGTGTCCTCTCGGTCAATCTTTCCTCACTCATTCTCTCTATGTGACTAAACCATTTCAATACACCCTTTTCTGCTCTCTCAACCACACTCATTTTATTACCACACATCTCTCTTACCTTTTCATATTGTCCTCAAACACCTCATTTCCAACACATCTACCCTCCTCCGCACAACCCTATCTATAGCTCAGTCCTCGCAACCATGTAACATTGTTGGAACCACTGTTTCTTCAAACATACCCATTTTTCCTTTTCGAGATAAATGTTCTTGCCTTCCACACATTATTCAACGCTGCCAGAACTTTCGCCCCCTCCCCTACCCTGTGATTCACTTCCGCTTTCATGGTTCCTCCGCTGCAAAATCCACACCTAAATATCTAGAATACTTCACTTTCTCCTGTTTTTCTTCATTCTAACATACCTCCATATGGACTTGTCCCTCGACCCTACTGTACCTAATAACCTTGCTCTTATTCACATTTACTTTCAACTTTCTTATTTCACACACTTTACCGAACTCAGTCACCAGCATCTGCAGTTTCTCACTTGAATCAGCCACCAGCGCTGTATTGTCAGCGAATAACAACTGACTCACTTCTCAAGCCCTCTCATCCACAAAAGACTGCATACTTGCCCCTCTCTCCAAAACTTTTGCATTCACCTCCCTAACAACCCCATCCATAAATAAACAACCATGGAGACGCACCTCTGCCGCAAACCGACATTCGCTGAAAACCAATCACTTTCCCCTCTTCTTACTCGTACACATGCCTTACATCCTCGATAGAAACTTTTCACTGTTTCTGGCAACTTGCCTTCCACACCATATACTCATAATACCTTCCACACAGCATCGCTATCAACTCTATCATAAGACTTCTCCAGATCCATAAATTCTACATACAAATCCATTTTTTTCTAATTAATTCTCAAATACATTCTTTAAAGCAAACACCTGATCCACACATCCTCTACTATTTCTGAAACCACATTGCTCTTCCCCAATCTCATGCTTTGTACATGCCTTCACCCTCTCAATCAATATCTTCACATAAAATTTCCCAGAAATTCTCAATAAACTCATACCCCTGAAATTTGAACACTCACCTTTATCCCCTTTGCCTTTGTACAATGGCGCTATGTATGCATTCCGCCAATCCTCAGGCACTTCACCATGAGCCATACATACATTGAATATCCTCACCAACCAGTCAACAACACAGTCACCCACTTTTTTTAATATTTTCCACTGCTATACCATCCAAACCCGCCGCCTTGTCGGCTTTCATCTTACGAAAGCTTTCTCTACCTCTTCTCTGTTTACCAAATCATTCTCACCTCGCACATCACCTTGAGCAAAACACCCTATGTCTGCCACTCAATCATCTAACACATTCAACAAACCTTGAAAATACTCACTCACTCTCCTCACATCACCACTCCTTGTTTTTATCTCCCCATTAGCCTCCTTCACCGATGTTCCCATTTGTTCTCTTGTCTTACGCACTTTATTTACCTCCTTCCAGAACATCTTTTTATTCTCCCTAAAATTTAATGATGCTCTGTCACCCCAGCTCTCATTTGCTCTCTTTTTCACTTCTTGCACCGTTCTCTTGACCTCCTGCCTCTTTGTTTTATACATCTCCCAGTCACTTGCACTATTTCCCAGCATAAAACGTTCAATTCCTCCCTCTTCTCTTTCACAAATAATCTCACTTCTTCATCCCACCACTCAATACCCTTTCTAATCTACCCACCTCCCACGCTTCTCATGCCACAAGCATCTTTTGCGCAAGCCATCACTGCTTCCCTAAATACATCCCATTCCTCCCCCACTCCTCTTACGTCCTTTGCTCTAACTTTTTTCCATTCTGAATTAAGTCTTTCCTGGTACTTCCTCGCTCAAGTCTCCTTTGGAAGCTCACTTACTCTCACCACTCTCTTCACCCCAACATTCTCTCTTCTTTTCTGAAAACCTCTACAAATCTTCATCTTTGCTCTACATGATAAAGATTAGACATCCCTCCAGTTGCACCTCTCAGCACATTAACATCGAAAAGTGTCTCTTTCACGCGCCTATTAATTAACACGTAATCCAATAACGCTCTCTGGCCATCTCTCCTGCTTACATACGTATACTTGTATATATCTCTCTTTTCAAACCAGGTATTCCCAATCTCCAGTCCTTTTTCAGCAGACAAATCTACAAGTTCTTCACCATTTCCATTTACAACACTGAACAACCCATGTACACCAATTATTTACTCAACTGCCACATTACTTACTTTTGCATTCAAATCACCCATCACTATAACCCGGTCTCATGTATCAAAACTGCGAACATACTTGCTCAGCTGCTCCCAAAACACTTGCCTCTCATAATCTTTCCTCTCATGCCCAGGTGCATAGGCACCAATAATCACCCATTTCTCTCCATCCACTTTCAGTTTTACCCATATCAATCTAGTTTTCTTTCTTACACTCTATCACATACTCCCACAACTCCTGTTTCAGTAGTAGTGCTACTCCTTCCTTAGCTGTTATCCTCTCACCAACCCCTGCCTTTACTCCCATAACATTCTCAAACCACGCTTCCCCTTTACCCTTTACACACATATAGAAACCCAAATTTGTATTAATCTTTCTAAAAGGGGAAACAGGAGGAGTCATGTAGGGAGTGCTCATCCTTTCCGAAGGCTCAGATGGTCTCTCTCTTTATCTCCCCTCCCCCCGAACCCTCTCTCTCTCTCTCTCTCTCTCTCTCTCTCTCTCTCTCTCTCTCTCTCTCTCTCTCTCTCTCTCTCTCTCTCTCTCTCTCTCTCTCTCTATATATATATATATATATACATTATTTATTTATTTATTTATTTTGCTTTGTCGCTGTCTCCCGCGTTATCGAGGTAGCGCAAGGAAACAGACGAAAGAATGGCCCAACCCACCCACATACACATGTATATACATACACGTCCACACACGCAAATATACATACCTATACATCTCAATGTGCACATATATATACACACACAGACATATACATATGTACACATGTACATAATTCATACTTTCTGCCATTATTTATTCCCATCGCCACCTCGCCACACATGGAATAACAACCCCTTCCCCCCTCATGTGTGCGAGGTAGCACTAGCAAAAGACAACAAAGGCCACATTCGTTCACACTCAGTCTCTAGCTGTCATGTAATAATACACCAAAACCACACCTCCCTTTCCACATTCAGGCGCCACAGAACGTTCCATGGTTTACCCCAGACGCTTCACATGCCCTGGTTCAATCCATTGACAGCACGTCGACCCTGGTATAACGCATCGTTCCAATTCACTCTATTCCTTGCACGCCTTTTACCCTCCTGCATGTTCAGGCCCCGATCACTCAAAATCTTTTTCACTCCATCTTTCCACCTCCAATTGGGTCTCCCACTTCTCCTCGTTCCCTCCACCTCTGACACATATATCCTCTTAGTCAATCTTTCCTCACTCATTCTCTCCATGTGCCCAAACCATTTCAAAACACCCTCTTCTGCTCTCTCAACCACGCTCTTTTTATTTCCACACATCTCTCTTACCGTTACATTACTTACTCGATCAAACCACCTCACACCACATATTGTCCTCAAACATCTCATTTCCAGCACATCCACCCTCCTACACACAACTCTATCCATAGCCCACGCCTCTCAACCATACAACATTGTTGGAACCACTATTTCTTAAAACATACCCATTTTTGCTTTCCGAGATAATGTTCTCGACTTCCAAACATTCTTCAAGGCTCCCAGAGTTTTCGCCCCCTCCCCCACCCTATGATCCACTTCCGCTTCCATGGTTCCATCCGCTGCCAGATCCACTCCCAGATATCTAAAACACTTTACTTCCTCCAGCTTTTCTCTATTCAAACTTACCTCCCAATTGACTTGACCCTCAACCCTACTGTACCTAATGACCTTGCTCTTATTCACATTTACTCTTAACTTTCTTCTTTCACAAACTTTACCAAACTCAGTCACCAGCTTCTGCTTCTGCAGTTTCTCACATGAATTAGCCACCAGCGCTGTATCATCAGCGAACAACAACTGACTCACTTCCCAAGCTCTCTCATCCCCAACAGACTGCATACTTGCCCCTCTTTCCAAAACTCTTGCATTCACCTCCCTAACAACCCCATCCATAAACAAATTAAACAACCATGGAGACATCACACACCCCTGTCGCAAACCTACATTTACTGAGAACCAATCACTTTCCTCTCTTCCTACACGTACACATGCTTCACATCCTCGATAAAAACTTTTCACTGCTTCTAACAACTTGCCTCCCACACCGTATATTCTTAATATCTTCCACAGAGCATCTCTATCATCTCTATCATATGCCTTCTCCAGATCCATAAATGCTACATACAAATCCATTTGCTTTTTTAAGTATTTCTCACATACATTCTTCAAAGCAAACACCTGATCCACACATCCTCTACCACTTCTAAAACCACACTGCTCTTCCCCAATCTGATGCTCTGTACATGCTTTCACCCTCTCAATCAATACCCTCCCATATAATTTACCAGGAATACTCAACAAACTTATACCTCTGTAATTTGAGCACTCACTCTTATCCCCTTTGCCTTTGTACAATGGCACTATGCAAGCATTCCGCCAATGCTCAGGCACCTCACCATGAATCATACATACATTAAATATCCTTAACAACCAGTCAACAATACAGTCACCCCCTTTTTTAATAAATTCCACTGCAATACCATCTAAACCTGCTGCCTTGTCGGCTTTCATCTTCCGCAAAGCTTTTACTACCTCTTCTCTGTTTTCCAAATCATTTTCCCTAACCCTCTCACTTTGGACACCACCTCGACCAAAACACCCTATGTCTGCCACTCTATCATCAAACACATTCAACAACCATTCAAAATATTCACTCCATCTCCTCACATCACCACTACTAGTTATCACCTCCCCATTAGCCCCCTTCACTGAAGTTCCCATTTGCTCCCTTGTCTTACGCACTTTATTTACCTCCTTCCAAAACATCTTTTTATTTTCCCTAAAATTTAATGATACTCTCTCACCCCAACTCTCATTTGCCCTTTTTTTCACCTCTTGCACCTTTTTCTTGACCTCCTGCCTCTTTCTTTTATACATCTCCCGCTCATTTGCATTTTTTCCCTGCAAAAATCGTCCAAATGCCTCTCTCTTCTCTTTCACTAATAATCTTACTTCTTCATCCCACCACTCACTACCCTTTCTAATCAACCCACCTCCCACGCTTCTCATGCCACAAGCATCTTTTGCGCAATCCATCACTGCTTCCCTAAATACATCCCATCCCTCCCCCACTCCCCTTACCTCCTTTGTTCTCACCTTTTTCCATTCTGTACTCAGTGTCTCCTGGTACTTCCTCACACAAGTCTCCTTCCCAAGCTCACTTACTCTCACCACTCTCTTCACCCCAACATTCTCTCTTCTTTTCTGAAAACCCCTACAAATCTTCACCTTCGCCTCCAGAAGATAATGATCAGACATCCCTCCAGTTGCACCTCTCAGCACATTAACATCCAAATGTCTCTCTCGCGCGCCTGTCAATTAACACGTAATCCAATAACGCTCTCTGGCCATCTCTCCTCCTTACATACGTATACCTATGTATATATCGCTTTTTAAACCAAGTATTCCCAATCATCAGTCCTTTTTCAGCACATAAATCTACAAGCTCTTCACTATTTCCATTTACAACACTGAACACCTCATGTATACCAATTATTCTCTCAACTGCCACATTACTCACCTTTGCATTCAAATCACCCATCACTATAACCCGGTCTTGTGCATCAAAACCACTAACACACTCATTCAGCTGCTCCCAAAACACTTGCCTCTCATGATCTTTCTTCTCATGCCCATGTGCATATGCACCAATAATCACCCATCTCTCTCCATCAACTTTCACTTTTACCCATATCAGTTTAGAATTTACTTTCTTACACTCTATCACATACTCCCACAACAACTGTTTCAGGAGTAGTGCTACTCCTTCCCTTGCTCTTGTCCTCTCACTAACCCCTGACTTTACTCCCAAGACATTCCCAAACCACTCTTCCCCTTTACCCTTGAGCTTCGTTTCATTCAGAACCAAAACATCCAGGTTCCTTCCCTCAAACTTACTACCTATCTCTCCTTTTTTCTCATCTTGGTTACATCCACACATACTTACACACCCCAATCTGAGCCTTCGAGGAGGATGAGCACTCCCCGCGTGACTCCTGTTTCTTCTTTTAGAAAGTTAAAGTACAAGGAGGGGAGGGTTTCTAGCCCCCTGCTTCCGTCCCCTTTAGTCGCCTTCTACACACGTGAGGAATACGTGGGAAGTATTCTTTCTCCCCTATCCATAGGGATATATATATATTTCTTTCTTTCTTTGAAACTATTCGCCATTTTTCGCTTTAGCGAGGTAGCCTTTGAGGGAATATCCTCACCTGGCCCCCTTCTCTGTTCCTTCTTTTGGAAAATTAAAAAAAGAAAACGAGAGACGAGGGTCTCCATCCCCACGCTGGAAATATATATATATATATATATATATATATATATATATATATATATATATATATATATATATATATATATATATATATATATATATATATATATATATATTTTTTTTTCATACTATTCGCCATTTCCCGCGATAGCGAGGTAGCGTTAAGAACAGAGGACTGGGCCTTTGAGGGAATATCCTCACCTGGCCCTCTTCTCTGTTCCTTCTTTTGGAAAATTAAAAAAAAAAAAAAAAAAAAAAGAGAGGGGAGGATTTCCAGCCCTCCGCTCCCTTCCCTTTTAGTCGCCTTCTACGACACGCAGAGAATACGTGGGAAGTATTCTTTCTCCCCTATCCCCAGGGAATATATATATATATATATATATATATATATATATATATATATATATATATATATATATTCATTATACTTTGTCGCTGTTTCCCGTGTTAGCCGGGTAGCGCAAGGAGAGAGACGAAAGAATGGCCCAACCCACCCACATACACATGTATATTTATACACGTCCACACACAGCACATATACATACCTATATATCTGAACGTATACATACATATGCATACACAGACATATACATATATACACATGTGCATAATTCATACTGTATGCCCTTATTCGTTTCCGTCGCCACCCCGCCACACATGAAATGGCAACCCCCTCCCCCTGCATACATGTGCGCGAGGTAGCGCTAGGAAAAGACAACAAAGGCCACATTCTTTCACACTCAGTCTCTAGCTGTCATGTATAGTGCACAGAAGCCACAGCTCCCTTTCCACATCCACGCCCCACAAAACTTTCCATGGTTTACCCCAGACGCTTCACATGCCCTGGTTCAGTCCATTGATAGCACGTCGACCCTGGTATACCACATTTTTCCAATTCACTCTATTCCTTGCACGCCTTTCGCCCTCCTGCATGTTCAGGCCCCGATCACTCAAAATCTTTTTCACTCTATCTTTCCATCTCCAATTTGGTCTCCCACTTCTCCTCGTTCCCTCCACCCCTGACACATATATCCTCTTTGTCAATCTTTCCTCACTCATTCTCTCCGTGCGATCAAATCATTTTAAAACACCCTCTTCTGCTCTTTCAACCACACTCTTTTTATTACCACACATCTCTCTTACCTTTTCAGTACTTACCCTATCAAACCACCTCACACCACATATTGTCCTCAAACATCTCATTTCCAGCACATCCACCCTCCTGCGCACAACTGTATCTATAGCCCACGCCTTGCAACCATATAACATAGTTGGAACCACTATTCCTTCAAACATACCCATTTTTGCTCTCCAAGATAACGTTCTCGCATTCCACACATTTTGTAACGCTCCCAGAACTTTCGCCCCCTTCCCCACCCTATGATTCATTTCCGCTTCCATGGTTACATCCGCTGCCAAATCCACTCCCTGACATCTAAAACACTTCACGTCCTCCAGTTTTTCTCCATTCAAACTTACCTCACAATTGACTTGTCCCTCAACACTACTGTGTCTAATAACATTGCTCTTATTTACATTTACTCTCAGCTTTTTTTTTTCACACACTTTACCTAAATTCAGTCGCCAGCTTCTGCAGTTTTTCACCCGAATCAGTCACAATTTCTGTATCATCAGCAAACAACAACTGACTCACTTCCCAAATAAATGCTACATACAATGCTACATACAAATCCATTTACTTTTCTAAGTATTTCTCACATACATTCTTCGAAGCAAACACCTGATCCACACATCCTCTAACACTTCTGAAACCACATGCTCTTCCCCAATCTGATGCTCTGTACGTGCCTTCACTCTTTCACTCAATACCTTTCCATATGATTTCCCAGGAATACTCAACAAACTTATACCTCTGTAATTTGAGTACTCATTCTTATCCCCTTTACCTTTGTATAATGGCACTATGCAAGCATTCCACCAGTTCTCGGGCGCCTCACCATGAGCCATACATACATTAAATAACCTTACCAACCAGTCAACAATACAGTCACCCCCTTTTTAAATAAATTCCCCTGCAATGCTATCCAGTATATGTATATGTTATATATATTATACATCAAGAGAGAAATATAACAGTCAGTTGATATACATCGAAGAGACGAAGCTACGACGTCATTTGGTAAACATGTGATTGCCCAAAACATACAACGAGCTTTCATAACCTTATCATTTTCCAAATCTTATCAACAGTAAAGTTATCTAATTTGTATAGACCATCACTAATATTGATATTATAATTCTTTGTGTAATTAATTAATGAAGATTCAATGATAGGAATATCTTGATCACGCGCAAAATTGTGAGCCTTTCCATCATGGATTCCACACGGCTCTTCTATTACTTCTCTAAAAGCTGTCCTGGACTTTCTCCTTTCGTTACTGCTTTCCCCAAATCGCTAATCAAGGCTCACCAACTGAAGTTACGATTTGAATGCCTTAGGAAATGCCTTGATGAACAAGTGATGACAAGATCTGTCCTACCTCAACGTTTGTTGCAGCTGTCTGGTCGACGATTTGACCAATTTCAAAATATCATTTTAAAGAAAAAAACATTGAATTAAAGAAACTTGAAATGGAGAAGGCTTTTCGCATTTCAAGAGAGAAGAAACGTGCCTTTAAAATGGCAATACCGACACACTGGAAGAACCGGATGTTGGACTATTGCTATGATGAATTAAGGAAAGAACGCAATAGGCTACAAGTGTCACTAAATCGTAAGTTGGACCATCTTATTGAAAACAGTGACAGGACCAAGAACACAAACCCATCTTTTGTGGTAAACCTGTCTAATAAACAACTCAATAAAGATTTCTTGTGTGCATTAGACTATGGTTTAAGTTTTGTGTGCTCTAACAGAGAAGCCAGCTGTGTTGATGTCACAAAGTCTTTTTGATTTAGAAAAACACAGTAATATAAGTAATGATGATATCAATATCTGTAAGGGTTTAGTGTATGCCAGTTTGTCAAAACCAGTGGAAGCTAATTGCCCTAAAACATTCATAAGAGCTATTAACACCTTAAAAAAGATAAAGATATACATATTACTAAAGCAGATAAGGCTAACACTGTTGTGATTTTAGACAAAAGTAACTATTCATCTAAAATGAATGATCTTCTAAATGATAACACAACATATTCTAAACTTGGTAAAAATCCCTTAGAAGCAGTTAATTCTCACTTCAATAAAGAAATGAAGTTGTTGTTGAAAGGTAACATTTCTCTTATCAAAAGTTTGTCATCTTTGTCCCCTTCATTGCCATATATGTATGGAGTTATCAAAACACATAAACAAAATTTTCCAGCAAGACCTATAGTGAATATTCTAAAAGGTCATCAACTGGAACTTTAGTGAAAAGTGAGGAAACATCAAAGCTAACTACTTTGAAATCAAAATTAATATTGATATTGTCAAAAATAGTTAGTTTCTTTATTAAGCCCTTTAGTGGGTAAGGTATCAAATTTTAATATCATGAACAATGTAGATTTAGTCAACAAGCTAAACAATATCAATATTAATTTTGATTTCAAAGTAGTTAGCTTTGATGTTTCCTCACTTTTCACTAAAGTTCCAGTTGATGACCTTTTAGAATATTCATTTGATGTCTTGGATGATATTCATTTACCTGTTTCAAAGTCTAATTTCATTGAACTGATAAAATTGTGTATAAAAGACTGTGTATTTCAATTTAATGGAGATTATTATGCTCAAAAATTTGGTATGGCAATGGGTAACTCTCTTTCACCTGTACTAAGTAATCTTTATATGGAATTTTTTGAAACAGAATTACTAAAGGATATCTTGCCTTCTAATGCAATTTGGTTTAGGTATGTAGATGATGTTCTTTGTGTTTGGCCAACAAATGAAAATTTACAAATATTTCTCCCATTACTTAATTTAGTACCTTCCATCAAATTTACTGTAGAAAATGAAAATAATGGTATGTTACCATTTTTAGAGTGCATGATCCATAGACAAGGAAACAAGTTTAAGTTTAGCATATACAGAAAACCCACCAATGTATGCTCATATATCCATTATTATTCATCTCAACATGAGAGTTATCATCATTTCAATCTATGTTCCTTAGGGCATTATGCATTTGCAGTCCAGAGTTTATTGTTCACGAGTTTGAGAAGATATATTCTATTGGATCTGAGTTAAAGTACCCTAGATCTTTCATTGATAAATCCCTTAAGTTAGCAAAGAAGTCATTTTATAGAGTTGAACCCAAACCTCCAATTGACACCAAGAATATTTTAGTTCTCCCTTTTAATAATAATTTCACTTTGCTTCTCATATTGCTTAAATCCTTTAATGTAAATGTTGCCTTTAGCAACAGTAATACTATAAAGAATATCTTAATCAGGGATTCACCAGAAAATTCTCTTGGTTGCATCTATAAAGTTCCTTGTGGAAACTGTGATTAATTTTATGTTGGTAAGACTGGTAAGGATCTTTCTGTTAGACATAAGCAACATAAATATGGTATAAGAACGGGACATGAATCAAATGCCTTGTTTAATCATGTTAAAAACTATGATCATTGTATTGACTGGAGTAACGCCATCTCAGTTATCAACTCTAACTCTATTACCAAGAGAAATATCATTGAATCTTCTATTATTAAATACACAAAGAATTGTAATATTAATATTAGTGATGGTCTATACAAATCAGATAACTTTATTGTTGATAAGATTTGTAAAATGATAAGTTTATGAACGGTCGTTGTATGTTTTGGACGATCACATGTTTATCAAATGGCGTCCTAGCTTCGTCTCTTCGATGTATATCAACTGACTGTTATATTTCTCTCTTGTGTCTCCCCTGATGATGTGATTATTACACGAAAGTGCACTTGGGAACTTTTCGTGTTTCATTTTCCCCGTGGATCCATAGGAATATCTTGATCATGCGCAAAATTGTGATCCTTTCGAAGGTGAGGATATTCCCTTAAAGGTCCAGTCCTCTGTTCTCAACGCAACCTCGCTAATGCGGGAGATGGCGAATAGTATGAAAGAAAAAGAATTATATATATATAAATATATATATATATATATATATATATATATATATATATATATATATATTTTTTTTTTTTTTTCATACTATTCGCCATTTCCCGCGATAGCGAGGTAGCGTTAAGAACAGAGGACTGGGCCTTTAAGGGAATACCCTCACCTGGCCCCCTTCTCTGTTCCTTCTTTTGGAAAAAAAAAAGAAAGAAAAAAAAACGAGAGGGGAGGATTTCCAGCCCCCCCCCCCCCCGCTCCCTTCCCTTTTAGTCGCCTTCTACGACATGCAGGGAATACGTGGGAAGTATTCTTTCTCCCCTATCCCCAGGGATAATATATATATATATATATATATATATATATATATATATATATATATATATATATATATATATATTTATTTATTTTTATTGTACTTTGTCGCTGTCTCCCGCGTTTGCGAGGTAGCGCAAGGAAACAGACGAAAGAAATGGCCCAACCCCCCCCCATACACATGTATATACATACGCCCACACACGCAAAAATACATACCTACACAGCTTTCCATGGTTTACCCCAGACGCTTCACATGCCTTGATTCAATCCACTGACAGCACGTCAACCCCGGTATACCACATCGCTCCAATTCACTCTATTCCTTGCCCTCCTTTCACCCTCCTGCATGTTCAGGCCCCGATCACACAAAATCTTTTTCACTCCATCTTTCCACCTCCAATTTGGTCTCCCTCTTCTCCTTGTTCCCTCCACCTCCGACACATATATCCTCTTGGTCAATCTTTCCTCACTCATCCTCTCCATATGCCCAAACCACTTCAAAACACCCTCTTCTGCTCTCTCAACCACGCTCTTTTTATTTCCACACATCTCTCTTACCCTTACGTTGCTCACTCGATCAAACCACCTCACACCACACATTGTCCTCAAACATTTCATTTCCAGCACATCCATCCTCCTGCGCACAACTCTATCCATAGCCCACGCCTCGCAACCATACAACATTGTTGGAACCACTATTCCTTCAAACATACCCATTTTTGCTTTCCGAGATAATGTTCTCGACTTCCACATATTCTTCAAGGCCCCCAGGATTTTCGCCCCCTCCCCCACCCTATGATCCACCTCCGCTTCCATGGTTCCATCCGCTGCCAGATCCACTCCCAGATATCTAAAACACTTCACTTTCTCCAGTTTTTCTCCATTTAAACGCACCTCCCAATTGACTTGACCCTCAACCCTACTGTAGCTAATAACCTTGCTCTTATTCACATTTACTCTTAACTTTCTTCTTCCACACACTTTTCCAAACTCAGTCACCAGCTTCTGCAGTTTCTCACATGAATCAGCCACCAGTGGGAGATGTATAAGAGAAAGAGACAGGAGGTCAAGAGAAAGGTGCAAGAGGTGAAAAAAAGGGCAAATGAGAGTTGGGGTGAGAGAGTATCATTAAATTTTAGGGAGAATAAAAAGATGTTCTGGAAGGAGGTAAATAAAGTGCGTAAGACAAGGGAGCAAATGGGAACTTCAGTGAAGGGCGCAAATGGGGAGGTGATAACAAGTAGTGGTGATGTGAGAAGGAGATGGAGTGAGTATTTTGAAGGTTTGTTGAATGTGTTTGATGATAGAGTGGCAGATATAGGGTGTTTTGGTCGAGGTGGTGTGCAAAGTGAGAGGGTTAGGGAAAATGATTTGGTAAACAGAGAAGAGGTAGTGAAAGCTTTGCGGAAGATGAAAGCCGGCAAGGCAGCAGGTTTGGATGGTATTGCAGTGGAATTTATTAAAAAAGGGGGTGACTGTATTGTTGACTGGTTGGTAAGGTTATTTAATGTATGTATGACTCATGGTGAGGTGCCTGAGGATTGGCGGAATGCGTGCATAGTGCCATTGTACAAAGGCAAAGGAGATAAGAGTGAGTGCTCAAATTACAGAGGTATAAGTTTGTTGAGTATTCCTGGTAAATTATATGGGAGGGTATTGATTGAGAGGGTGAAGGCATGTACAGAGCATCAGATTGGGGAAGAGCAGTGTGGTTTCAGAAGTGGTAGAGGATGTGTGGATCAGGTGTTTGCTTTGAAGAATGTATGTGAGAAATACTTAGAAAAGCAAATGGATTTGTATGTAGCATTTATGGATCTGGAGAAGGCATATGATAGAGTTGATAGAGATGCTCTGTGGAAGGTATTAAGAATATATGGTGTGGGAGGAAAGTTGTTAGAAGCAGTGAAAAGTTTTTATCGAGGATGTAAGGCATGTGTACGTGTAGGAAGAGAGGAAAGTGATTGGTTCTCAGTGAATGTAGGTTTGCGGCAGGGGTGTGTGATGTCTCCATGGTTGTTTAATTTGTTTATGGATGGGGTTGTTAGGGAGGTAAATGAAAGAGTTTTGGAAAGAGGGGCAAGTATGAAGTCTGTTGGGGATGAGAGAGCTTGGGAAGTGAGTCAGTTGTTGTTCGCTGATATATATATATATATATATATATGTATATATATATATATATATATATATATATATATATATATATATATATATATATATATATATATATATATATATATATATATATATATAAAAGAAAGAGACAGGAGGTCAAGAGAAAGGTGCAAGAGGTGAAAAAAAGGGCAAATGAGAGTTGGGGTGAGAGACTATCAGTAAATTTTAGGGAGAATAAAAAGATGTTCTGGAAGGAGGTAAATAGGGTGCGTAAGACAAGGGAGCAAATGGGAACTTCAGTGAAGGGCGTAAATGGGGAGGTGATAACAAGTAGCGGTGATGTGAGAAGGAGATGGAATGAGTATTTTGAAGGTTTGTTGAATGTGTCTGATGACAGAGTGGCAGATATAGGGTGTTTTGGTCGAGGTGGTGTGCAAAGTGAGAGGGTTAGGGATAATGATTTGGTAAACAGAGAAGAGGTAGTAAAAGCTTTGCGGAAGATGAAAGCCGGCAAGGCAGCAGGTTTGGATGGTATTGCAGTGGAATTTATTAAAAAAGGGGGTGACTGTATTGTTGACTGGTTGGTAAGGTTATTTAATGTATGTATGACTCATGGTGAGGTGCCTGAGGATTGGCGGAATGCGTGCATAGTGCCATTGTACAAAGGCAAAGGGGATAAGAGTGAGTGCTCAAATTACAGAGGTATAAGTTTGTTGAGTATTCCTGGTAAATTGTATGGGAGGGTATTGATTGAGAGGGTGAAGGCATGTACAGAGCATCAGATTGGGGAAGAGCAGTGCGGTTTCAGAAGTGGTAGAGGATGTGTGGATCAGGTGTTTGCTTTGAAGAATGTATGTGAGAAATACTTAGAAAAGCAAATGGATTTGTATGTAGCATTTATGGATCTGGAGAAGGCATATGATAGAGTTGATAGAGATGCTCTGTGGAAGGTATTAAGAATATATGGTGTTGGAGGCAAGTTGTTAGAAGCAGTGAAAAGTTTTTATCGAGGATGTAAGGCATGTGTACGTGTAGGAAGAGAGGAAAGTGATTGGTTCTCAGTGAATGTAGGTTTGCGGCAGGGGTGTGTGATGTCTCCATGGTTGTTTAATTTGTTTATGGATGGGGTTGTAAGGGAGGTAAATGCAAGAGTCCTGGAAAGAGGGGCAAGTATGAAGTCTGTTGGGGATGAGAGAGCTTGGGAAGTGAGTCAGTTGTTGTTCGCTGATGATACAGCGCTGGTGGCTGATTCATGTGAGAAACTGCAGAAGCTGGTGACTGAGTTTGGTAAAGTGTGTGGAAGAAGAAAGTTGAGAGTAAATGTGAATAAGAGCAAGGTTATTAGGTACAGTAGGGGTGAGGGTCAAGTCAATTGGGAGGTGAGTTTGAATGGAGAAAAACTGGAGGAAGTGAAGTGTTTTAGATATCTGGGAGTGGATCTGTCAGCGGATGGAACCATGGAAGCGGAAGTGGATCATAGGGTGGGGGAGGGGGCGAAAATTTTGGGAGCCTTGAAAAATGTGTGGAAGTCGAGAACATTATCTCGGAAAGCAAAAATGGGTATGTTTGAGGGAATAGTGGTTCCAACAATGTTGTATGGTTGCGAGGCGTGGGCTATGGATAGAGGTGTGCGCAGGAGGATGGATGTGCTGGAAATGAGATGTTTGAGGACAATGTGTGGTGTGAGGTGGTTTGATCGAGTAAGTAACGTAAGGGTAAGAGAGATGTGTGGAAATAAAAAGAGCGTGGTTGAGAGTGCAGAAGAGGGTGTTTTGAAATGGTTTGGGCACATGGAGAGAATGAGTGAGGAGAGATTGACCAAGAGGATATATGTGTCGGAGGTGGAGGGAACGAGGAGAAGAGGGAGACCAAATTGGAGGTGGAAAGATGGAGTGAAAAAGATTTTGTGTGATCGGGGCCTGAACATGCAGGAGGGTGAAAGGAGGGCAAGGAATAGAGTGAATTGGAGTCATGTGGTATACAGGGGTTGACGTGCTGTCAGTGGATTGAATCAAGGCATGTGAAGCGTCTGGGGTAAACCATGGAAAGCTGTGTAGGTATGTATATTTGCGTGTGTGGACGTGTGTATGTACATGTGTATGGGGGGGGGGGTTGGGCCATTTCTTTCGTCTGTTTCCTTGCGCTACCTCGCAAACGCGGGAGACAGCGAAAAAAAAAAAAAAAAAAAAAAAAAAAAAAAAAAAAAAAATATATATATATATATATATATATATATATATATATATATATATATATATATATATATATATATATATATATATACTTGAAAGTATCAATTTTGTGTGCGATAAAATATATTTCTTAAAAGTATATTTTTTTGTGATAAACATGTCCAATAAACAACTAGATAAGGATTCCTTGTGTGCTTTAGGCCATGGATTAGTTTTTGTGCTCTCTAACAGGGAAGCCAGCTGTGCTGATGTCATAAAGTCTTTTTGCAATTCAGAGAAATCCAGTAATTAATTTTTTTTTTTCTTTTTTGCTTTGTCGCTGTCTCCCGCGTTTGCGAGGTAGCGCAAGGAAACAGACGAAAGAAATGGCCCAACCCACCCCCATACACATGTATATACATATGTCCACACACGCAAATATACATACCTACACAACTTTCCATGGTTTACTCCAGACGCTTCACATGCCTTGGTTCAATCCACTGACAGCACGTCAACCCCGGTATACCACATCGCTCCAATTCACTCTATTCCTTGCCCTCCTTTCACCCTCCTGCATGTTCAGGCCCCGATCACACAAAATCTTTTTCACTCCATCTTTCCACCTCCAATTTGGTCTCCCTCTTCTCCTCGTTCCCTCCACCTCCGACACATATATCCTCTTGGTCAATCTTTCCTCACTCATTCTCTCCATGTGACCAAACCATTTCAAAACACCCTCTTCTGCTCTCTCAACCACGCTCTTTTTATTTCCACACATCTCTCTTACCCTTACGTTACTTACTCGATCAAACCACCTCACACCACACATTGTCCTCAAACATCTCATTTCCAGCACATCCATCCTCCTGCGCACAACTCTATCCATAGTCCACGCCTCGCAACCATACAACATTGTTGGAACCACTATTCCTTCAAACATACCCATTTTTGCTTTCCGAGATAATGTTCTCGACTTCCACACATTCTTCAAGGCTCCCAGAATTTTCGCCCCCTCCCCCACCCTATGATCCACTTCCGCTTCCATGTTTCCATCCGCTGCCAGATCCACTCCCAGATATCTAAAACACTTCACTTCCTCCAGTTTTTCTCCATTCAAACTCACCTCCCAATTGACTTGACCCTCAACCCTACTGTACCTAATGACCTTGCTCTTATTCACATTTACTCTTAACTTTCTTCTTTCACACACTTTACCAAACTCAGTCACCAGCTTCTGCAGTTTCTCACATGAATCAGCCACCAGCGCTGTATCATCAGCGAACAACAACTGACTCACTTCCCAAGCTCTCTCATCCCCAACAGACTTCATACTTGCCCCGCTTTCCAAAACTCTTGCATTCACCTCCCTAACAACCCCATCCATAAACAAATTAAACAACCATGGAGACATCACACACCCCTGCCGTAAACCTACATTCACTGAGAACCAATCACTTTCCTCTCTTCCTACACGTACACATGCCTTACATCCTCGATAAAAACTTTTCACTGCTTCTAACAACTTGCCTCCCACACCATATATTCTTAATACCTTCCACAGAGCATCTCTATCAACTCTATCATATGCCTTCTCCAGATCCATAAATGCTACATACAAATCCATTTGCTTTTCTAAGTATTTCTCACATACATTCTTCAAAGCAAACACCTGATCCACACATCCTCTACCACTTCTGAAACCACACTGCTCTTCCCCAATCTGATGCTCTGTACATGCCTTCACTCTCTCAATCAATACCCTCCCATATAATTTGCCAGGAATACTCAACAAACTTATACCTCTGTAATTTGAGCACTCACTCTTATCCCCTTTGCCTTTGTACAATGGCACTATGCACGCATTCCGCCAATCCTCAGGCACCTCACCATGAGTCATACATACATTAAATAACCTTACCAACCAGTCAACAATACAGTCACCCCCTTTTTTAATAAATTCCACTGCAATACCATCCAAACCTGCTGCCTTGCCGGCTTTCATCTTCCGCAAAGCTTTTACTACCTCTTCTCTGTTTACCAAATCATTTTCCCTAACCCTCGCACTTTGCACAACACCTCGACCAAAACACCCTATATCTGCCACTCTATCATCAAACACATTCAACAAACCTTCAAAATACTCACTCCATCTCCTTCTCACATCACCACTACTTGTTATCACCTCCCCATTTGCGCCCTTCACTGAAGTTCCCATTTGCTCCCTTGTCTTACGCACTTTGTTTACCTCCTTCCAGAACATCTTTTTATTCTCCCTAAAATTTAATGATACTCTCTCACCCCAACTCTCATTTGCCCTTTTTTTCACCTCTTGCACCTTTCTCTTGACCTCCTGTCTCTTTCTTTTATACGTCTCCCACTCAATTTCATTTTTTCCCTGCAAAAGTCGTCCAAATGCCTCTCTCTTCTCTTTCACTAATACTCTTACTTCTTCATCCCACCACTCACTACCCTTTCTAATCAACCCACCTCCCACTCTTCTCATGCCACAAGCATCTTTTGCGCAATCCATCACTGATTCCCTAAATACATCCCATTCCTCCCCCACTCCCCTTACTTCCATTGTTCTCACCTTTTTCCATTCTGTACTCAGTCTCTCCTGGTACTTCCTCACTCAAGTCTCCTTCCCAAGCTCACTTACTCTCACCACCCTCTTCACCCCAACATTCACTCTTCTTTTCTGGAAACCCATACAAATCTTCACCTTAGCCTCCACAAGATAATGATCAGACATCCCTCCAGTTGCACCTCTCAGCACATTAACATCCAAAAGTCTCTCGCGCGCCTGTCAATTAACACGTAATCCAATAACGCTCTCTGGCCATCTCTCCTACTTACATAAGTATACTTATGTATATCTCGCTTTTTAAACCAGGTATTCCCAATCATCAGTCCTTTTTCCGCACATAAATCTACAAGCTCTTCACCATTTCCATTTGCAACACTGAACACCCCATGTATACCAATTATTCCCTCAACTGCCACATTACTCACCCTTGCATTCAAATCACCCAACACTTTAACCCGGTCTCGTGCATCAAAACCACTAACACACTCATTCAGCTGCTCCCAAAACACTTGCCTCTCATGATCTTTCTTCTCATGCCCAGGTGCATATGCACCAATAATCACCCATCTCTCTCCAACAACTTTCAGTTTTACCCATATTAATCGAGAATTTACTTTCTTACATTCTATCACATACTTCCACAACTCCTGTTTCAGGAGTACTGCTACACCTTCCCTTGCTCTTGTCCTCTCACTAACCCCTGACTTTACTCCCAAGACATTCCCAAACCACTCTTCCCCTTTACCCTTGAGCTTCGTTTCACTCAGAGCGAAAACAGTAAGGTTCCTTTCCTCAAACA
Organism: Panulirus ornatus; assembly: GCF_036320965.1. Lineage (NCBI taxonomy): Eukaryota > Metazoa > Arthropoda > Malacostraca > Decapoda > Palinuridae > Panulirus > Panulirus ornatus. The sequence goes on along the minus strand of NC_092242.1, from coordinate 46,762,344 downwards.
TACTACCTATCTCTCCTTTTTTCACATCTTGGTTACATCCACACACATTTAGGCACCCCAATCTGAGCCTTCGAGGAGGATGAGTACTCCCCGCGTGACTCCTTCTTCTGTTTCCCATTTTAGAAAGTTAAAAGAAATACAAGGAGGGGAGGATTTCTGGCCCCCCGCTCCCGTCCCCTGTAGTCGCTTTCTACGACACGCGAGGAATGCGTGGGAAGTATTCTTTCACCCCTATCCCCAGGGATAATATACATATATATATATACACATACACACACATACACACACACACGCACACATACACACACACACACATACATATATATACATGTGAAAAATGTAAGAAACAATTTAGAAACTGAAACTTCTAGCTTGAAATGAAATGAAAAAATGAATTTCACATAATGGTTCAACCTCTGGCTATGGAAAAAGGAAATGTTTAATTTATTTACACAAACGTCAATAGTAGTTCTCATCAATTTAACCACTGTATCAATAAGCTTCAATGTCTAAGCTACACTTTTTCCAATTTCACTATTTTTTTTTTTTCTTGTCAAAGCACCATATATGAAAACTATCAATCCAGTAACACAACTATAATTTATATAAAGATGAAATTAGTATCTGTAAGGGTTTAGGGTATGCCACTTGGTCAAAATCAGCGGAACCTAATTGCCTTAAAAAATTTATAAGAGCTATTAACACCTTAAAAAAGACATTGTTGTACATATTACTAAAGCAGATAAGGCTAACACTGTTGCGATTATGGACAAAAGTAATTATTTATTTAAAATGAATGATGTTTTAAATGATGACACAATATATTCTAAAATTAGTAAAGATCCCCTAGAAGCAGTTAATTCCCATTTCAGTAAAGAAATGAAGTTGTTGTTGAAAGGTAATGGCTCTCTTATCAAAAGTTTATCATTTTTGTCCCCTTCATTGCCATATACATATAGACTTATTAAAACACTTAAAGATGATTTTCCAGCAAGACCTATAGTGAGTCCAGTAGGCTCCATCACATATGAATTATGAAAATGGTTAGTTTCTTTTCTGAGCCCTTCAGTGGGTTAGATATCTTATTCTAATGTCATGAACAATGTAGATTTAGTTAACAAGCTGAACAAAATCAATGTTAATTTTGATCTCAAACTTGCTAGCTTTGATGTTTACTCACAATTCACAAAAGTTCCAGTTGATGAATTTCAATTCAGTGGAGAATATTATGCTCAAAAATTTGTTATGGCAATGGGTAACCCTCTTTCAGCTGTACTAAGTAATCTTTATATGGAATTTTTTGAAACAAAATTACTAAAGGATATCTTATCTTCTAATGCAATTTTGTTTAGGTATGTAGATGACGTTCTCTGTGTTTGGCCAACAAATGAAAGTTTACCAACATTCCCCCCCCCCCTCTTAACAATTTAGTACCTTCCATCAAATTTACTGTAGAAAATGAAAATAATGGTATGTTACCTTTTTTATACTGTATGATCTATAGGCAAGGAAACAAGTTTAAGTTTGGCATATACAGAAACCCTACCAATGTATGCTAATATATCCATTGTTACTTATCTCAACATGACAGAGTTAAATTATTATTTCAATCTATGTTCATTAGGGCATTACGTATTTGCAGTCCAGAGTTTATTGATGATAAGTTTGAGAAGATATATTCAATTGGATCTGAGTTAATGTATCCTAAATCTTTCATTGATAAATCCCTTAAGTTAGCAAAGAAATCATTTTATAGCTTGAGCCCAAACCTCCCATTAACACCAAGAAACTTATAGTTCTCCCTTTTAATGATAATTTTACTTTCCTTTACATGTTGCTTAAATCCTTTAATAATAAATGTTGCCTACAGCAACAATAATACTATAAAGAAAATATTTATCAGGAACTCACCAGAAAATTTTCCTGGATGCATTTATAAAGTGCCATGAAGAAATTGTGATGTTTTATGTTGAGCAGAGTGGTAAGGATCTTCTGTTAGACTTAAGCTACATGGATATAGTATAAGAACAGGAAAGAATCAAAAGCCTTGTTTAAACACGTTAGAAACTATGATCATTGTACTGACTGGAGTAATGCCATTTAAGGTATCAAATCTAACTCCAATACCACGTGAAATATCATTGAATCTTCTATTATCAAATATACAAAGAATTATAACCTTGATATTGGTGAAGGTCTATACAAATATGATAACTTCATTGTTGATTAGATTTGTAAACAATTCACCTTCTTGACCTCATAATAAGTTTATGATACGCTCTTTGTTTGTCTTGGACAATCACATGTTTACCAAATGGCGTCCTAGCTACGTGTCTTCGTTGTATATCAACTGACTGTTATTTCTCTTTTGTCTCCACTGATAATGTGATTATTACACGAAAGTGCACTTGGGAACTTATTGTGTTTCATTTTCCCCATGGACTCAGAGGAATATATATATATACATTTTTTTTTTCTTTCTTTTTTTTTTTTTTTACTTTGTCGCTGTCTCCCGCGTTTGCGAGGTAGCGCAAGGAAACAGACGAAAGAAATGGCCCAACCCCCCCCCCCCCCCATACACATGTATATACATACGTCCACACACGCAAATATACATACCTACACAGCTTTCCATGGTTTACCGCAAGACGTTTCACATGCCTTGATTCAATCCACTGACAGCACGTCAACCCCGGTATACCACATCGCTCCAATTTACTCTATTCCTTGCCCTCCTTTCACCCTCCTGCATGTTCAGGCCCCGATCACACAAAATCTTTTTCACTCCATCTTTCCACCTCCAATTTGGTCTCCCTCTTCTCCTTGCTCCCTCCACCTCCGACACATATATCCTCTTGGTCAATCTTTACTCACTCATCCTCTCCATGTGCCCAAACCTCTTCAAAACACCCTCTTCTGCTCTCTCAACCACGCTCTTTTTATTTCCACACATCTCTCTTACCCTTACGTTACTCACTCGATCAAACCACCTCACACCACACATTGTCCTCAAACATCTCATTTCCAGCACATCCATCCTCCTGCGCACAACTCTATCCATAGCCCACGCCTCGCAACCATACAACATTGTTGGAACCACTATTCCTTCAAACATACCCATTTTTGCTTTCCGAGATAATGTTCTCGACTTCCACACATTCTTCAAGGCCCCCAGAATTTTCGCCCCCTCCCCCACCCTATGATCCACTTCCGCTTCCATGGTTCCATCCGCTGACAGATCCACTCCCAGATATCTAAAACACTTCACTTCCTCCAGTTTTTCTCCATTCAAACTCACCTCCGAATTGACTTGACCCTCAACCCTACTGTACCTAATAACCTTGCTCTTATTCACATTTACTCTTAACTTTCTTCTTCCACACACTTTACCAAACTCAGTCACCAGCTTCTGCAGTTTCTCACATGAATCAGCCACCAGCGCTGTATCATCAGCGAACAACAACTAACTCACTTCCCAAGCTCTCTCATCCCCAACAGACTTCATACTTGCCCCTCTTTCCAAAACTCTTGCATTTACCTCCCTAACAACCCCATCCATAAACAAATTAAACAACCATGGAGACATCACACACCCCTGCCGCAAACCTACATTCACTGAGAACCAATCACTTTCCTCTCTTCCTACACGTACACATGCCTTACATCCTCGATAAAAACTTTTCACTGCTTCTAACAACTTGCCTCCCACACCATATATTCTTAATACCTTCCACAGAGCATCTCTATCAACTCTATCATATGCCTTCTCCAGATCCATAAATGCTACATACAAATCCATTTGCTTTTCTAAGTATTTCTCACATACATTCTTCAAAGCAAACACCTGATCCACACATCCTCTACCACTTCTGAAACCACACTGCTCTTCCCCAATCTGATGCTCTGTACATGCCTTCACCCTCTCATTCAATACCCTCCCATATAATTTACCAGGAATACTCAACAAACTTATACCTCTGTAATTTGAGCACTCACTCTTATCCCCTTTGCCTTTGTACAATGGCACTATGCACGCATTCCGCCAATCCTCAGGCACCTCACCATGAGTCATACATACATTAAATAACCTTACCAACCAGTCAACAATACAGTCACCCCCTTTTTTAATAAATTCCACTGCAATACCATCCAAACCTGCTGCCTTGCCGGCTTTCATCTTCCGCAAAGCTTTCACTACCTCTTCTCTGTTTACCAAATCATTTTCCCTAACCCTCTCACTTTGCACACCACCTCGACCAAAACACCCTATATCTGCCACTCTATCATCAAACACATTCAACAAACCTTCAAAATACTCACTCCATCTCCTTCTCACATCACCACTACTTGTTATCACCTCCCCATTTGCGCCCTTCACTGAAGTTCCCATTTGCTCCCTTGTCTTACGCACTTTATTTACCTCCTTCCAGAACATCTTTTTATTCTCCCTAAAATTTAATGATACTCTCTCACCCCAACTCTCATTTGCCCTTTTTTTCACCTCTTGCACCTTTCTCTTGACCTCCTGTCTCTTTCTTTTATACATCTCCCACTCAATTGCATTTTTTCCCTGTAAAAATCGTCCAAATGCCTCTCTCTTCTCTTTCACTAATACTCTTACTTCTTCATCCCACCACTCACTACCCTTTCTAATCAACCCACCTCCCACTCTTCTCATGCCACAAGCATCTTTTGCGCAATCCATCACTGATTCCCTAAGTACATCCCATTCCTCCCCCACTCCCCTTGCTTCCATATATATATATATATATATATATATATATATATATATATATATATATATATATATATATATATATATATATATATTTTTTTTTTTTTTTTTTTTATACTTTGTCGCTGTCTCCCGCGTTTGCGAGGTAGCGCAAGGAAACAGACGAAAGAAATGGCCCAACCCCCCCCCCCATACACATGTACATACACACGTCCACACACGCGAATATACATACCTACACAGCTTTCCATGGTTTACCCCAGACGCTTCACATGCCTTGATTCAATCCACTGACAGCACGTCAACCCCTGTATACCACATGACTCCAATTCACTCTATTCCTTGCCCTCCTTTCACCCTCCTGCATGTTCAGGCCCCGATCACACAAAATCTTTTTCACTCCATCTTTCCACCTCCAATTTGGTCTCCCTCTTCTCCTCGTTCCCTCCACCTCCGACACATATATCCTCTTGGTCAATCTCTCCTCACTCATTCTCTCCATGTGCCCAAACCATTTCAAAACACACTCTTCTGCTCTCTCAACCACGCTCTTTTTATTTCCACACATCTCTCTTACCCTTACGTTACTTACTCGATCAAACCACCTCACACCACACATTGTCCTCAAACATCTCATTTCCAGCACATCCATCCTCCTGCGCACAACTCTATCCATAGTCCACGCCTCGCAACCATACAACATTGTTGGAACCACTATTCCCTCAAACATACCCATTTTCGTTTCCGAGATAATGTTCTCGACTTCCACACATTCTTCAAGGCTCCCAGAATTTTCGCCCCCTCCCCCACCCTATGATCCACTTCCGCTTCCATGGTTCCATCCGCTGACAGATCCACTCCCAGATATCTAAAACACTTCACTTCCTCCAGTTTTTCTCCATTCAAACTCACCTCCCAATTGACTTGACCCTCACCCCTACTGTACCTAATAACCTTGCTCTTATTCACATTTACTCTCAACTTTCTTCTTCACACACTTTACCAAACTCAGTCACCAGCTTCTGCAGTTTCTCACATGAATCCGCCACCAGCGCTGTATCATCAGCGAACAACAACTGACTCACTTCTCAAGCTCTCTCATCCCCAACAGACTTCATACTTGCCCCTCTTTCCAGACTCTTGCATTTACCTCCCTTACAACCCCATCCATAAACAAATTAAACAACCATGGAGACATCACACACCCCTGCCGCAAACCTACATTCACTGAGAACCAATCACTTTCCTCTCTTCCTACACGTACACATGCCTTACATCCTCGATAAAAACTTTTCACTGCTTCTAACAACTTGCCTCCCACACCATATATTCTTAATACCTTCCACAGAGCATCTCTATCAACTCTATCATATGCCTTCTCCAGATCCATAAATGCTACATACAAATCCATTTGCTTTTCTAAGTATTTCTCACATACATTCTTCAAAGCAAACACCTGATCCACACATCCTCTACCACTTCTGAAACCGCACTGCTCTTCCCCAATCTGATGCTCTGTACATGCCTTCACCCTCTCGATCAATACCCTCCCATATAATTTACCAGGAATACTCAACAAACTTATACCTCTGTAATTTGAGCACTCACTCTTATCCCCTTTGCCTTTGTACAATGGCACTATGCACGCATTCCGCCAATCCTCAGGCACCTCACCATGAGTCATACATACATTAAATAACCTTACCAACCAGTCAACAATACAGTCACCCCCTTTTTTAATAAATTCCACTGCAATACCATCCAAACCTGCTGCCTTGCCGGCTTTCATCTTCCGCAAAGCTTTTACTACCTCTTCTCTGTTTACCAAATCATTTTCCCTAACCCTCTCACTTTGCACACCACCTCGACCAAAACACCCTATATCTGCCACTCTGTCATCAGACACATTCAACAAACCTTCAAAATACTCATATATATATATATATATATATATATTTTTTTTTTTTTTTTTGCTTTGTCGCTGTCACCCGCGTTTGCGAGGTAGCGCAAGGAAACAGACGAAAGAAATGGCCCAACCCACCCCCATACACATGCCTTGATTCAATCCACTGACAACACGTCAACCCCGGTATACCACATCGCTCCAATTCACTCTATTCTTTACCCTCCTTTCACCCTCCTTCATGTTCAGGCCCCGATCACACAAAATCTTTTTCACTCCATCTTTCCACCTCCAATTTGGTCTCCCTCTTCTCCTCGTTCCCTCCACCTCCGACACATATATCCTCTTGGTCAAACTTTCCTCACTCATTCTCTCCATGTGACCAAACCATTTCAAAACACCCTCTTCTGCTCTATCAACCACGCTCTTTTTATTTCCACACATCTCTCTTACCCTTACGTTACTTACTCGATCAAACCACATCACACCACACATTGTCCTCAAACGTCTCATTTCCAGCACATCCATCCTCCTGCGCACAACTCTATCCATAGTCCACGCCTCGCAACCATACAACATTGTTGGAACCACTATTCCTTCAAACATACCCATTTTTGCTTTCCGAGATAATGTTCTCGACTTCCACACATTCTTCAAGGCTCCCAGAATTTTCGCCCCCTCCCCTACCCTATGATCCACTTCCGCTTCCATGGTTCCATCCGCTGCCAGATCCACTCCCAGATATCTAAAACACTTCACTTCCTCCAGTTTTTCTCCATTCAAACTCACCTCCCAATTGAATTGACCCTCAACCCTACTGTACCTAATAACCTTGCTCTTATTCACATTTACTCTTAACTTTCTTCCTTCACACACTTTACCAAACTCAGTCACCAGCTTCTGCAGTTTCTCACATGAATCAGCCACCAGCGCTGTATCATCAGCGAACAAGAACTGACTCACTTCCCAAGCTCTCTCATCCCCAACAGACTTCATACTTGCCCCTCTTTCCAAAACTCTTGCATTCACCTCCCTAACAACCCCATCCATAAACAAATTAAACAACCATGGAGACATCACACACCCCTGCCGCAAACCTACATTCACTGAGAACCAATCACTTTCCTCTCTTCCTACACGTACACATGCCTTACATCCTCGATAAAAACTTTTCACTGCTTCTAACAACTTGCCTCCCACACCATATATTCTTAATACCTTCCACAGAGCATCTCTATCAACTCTATCATATGCCTTCTCCAGATCCATAAATGCTACATACAAATCCATTTGCTTTTCTAAGTATTTCTCACATACATTCTTCAAAGCAAACACCTGATCCACACATCCTCTACCACTTCTGAAACCGGCAAGGCAGCAGGTTTGGATGGTATTGCAGTGGAATTTATTAAAAAAGGGGGTGACTGTATTGTTGACTGGTTGGTAAGGTTATTTAATGTATGTATGACTCATGGTGAGGTGCCTGAGGATTGGCGGAATGCGTGCATAGTGCCATTGTACAAAGGCAAAGGGGATAAGAGTGAGTGCTCAAATTACAGAGGTATAAGTTTGTTGAGTATTCCTGGCAAATTATATGGGAGGGTATATATTGAGAGGGTGAAGGCATGTACAGAGCATCAGATTGGGGAAGAGCAGTGTATATATATATATATATATATATATATATATATATATATATATATATATATATATATATATATACATATATATATATATAAACGGCGATCAAATTTAAAGAGGGAAGTCAGCACCACAAGTAAAGCATCCTCCTCGAAGGCTCAGAGTGGGGTGCCTAAATGTGTGTGGATGTAACCAAGATGTGAAGACCCTTACTGGAAAAACAATCACTCTTGAAGTAGAACCTTCAGACACAATTGAAAATGTGAAGGAAAATAGTGAAATTGGAGAAAAATGTAGCTTAGACATTGAAGCTTATTGATACAGTGGTTAAATTGATGAGAACTGCTATTGACGTTTGTGTAAATAAATTATACATTTCCTTTTTTCCATAGCCAGAGGTTGAACCATTATGTGACATTCATTTTTTTCATTCATTTCAAGCTAGAAGTTTCAGTTTTCTAAATTGTTTCTTACATTTCTCATATGTATATATATGTATGTGTGTGTGTGTGTATATGTGCGTATGTATGTGTATGTGTGTGTATGTGTATATGTATATATATATGTATATTATCCCTGGGGATAGGGGTGAAAGAATACTTCCCACGTATTCCTCGCGTGTCGTAGAAAGCGACTAGAGGGGACGGGAGCGGGGGGCCAGAAATCCTCCCCTCCTTGTATTAACTTTCTAAAATGGGAAACAGAAGAAGGAGTCACGCGGGGAGTGCTCATCCTCCTCGAAGGCTCAGAGTGGGGTGCCTAAATGTGTGTGGATGTAACCAAGATGTGAAAAAAGGAGAGATAGGTAGTATGTTTGAGGAAAGGAACCTGGATGTTTTGACTCTGAGTGAAACGAAGCTCAAGGGTAAAGGGGAAGAGTGGTTTGGGAATGTCTGGGGAGTAAAGTCAGGGATTAGTGAGAGGACAAGAGCAAGGGAAGGAGTAGCAATACTCCTGAAACAGGAGTTGTGGGAGTATGTGATAGAGTGTAAGAAAGTAAATTCTCGATTAATATGGGTAAAACTGAAAGTTGATGGAGAGAGGTGGGTGATTATTGGTGCATATGCACCTGGGCATGAGAAGAAAGATCAAGAGAGGCAAGTGTTTTGGGAGCAGCTGAATGAGTGTATTAGTGGTTTTGATGCACGAGACCGGGTCATAGTGATGGGTGATTTGAATGCAAAGGTGAGTAATGTAGCAGTTGAGGGAATAATTGGTATACATGGGGTGTTCAGTGTTGTAAATGGAAATGGTGAAGAGCTTGTAGATTTATGTGCTGAAAAAGGACTGATGATTGGGAATACCTGGTTTAAAAAGCGAGATATACATAAGTATACTTATGTAAGTAGGAGAGATGGCCAGAGAGCGTTATTGGATTACGTGTTAATTGACAGGCGTGCGAAAGAGAGACTTTTGGATGTTAATGTGCTGAGAGGTGCAACTGGAGGGATGTCTGATCATTATCTTGTGGAGGCTAAGGTGAAGATTTGTATGGGTTTTCAGAAAAGAAGAGTGAATGTTGGGGTGAAGAGGGTGGTGAGAGTATGTGAGCTTGAGAAAGAGACCTGTGTGAGGAAGTACCAGGAGAGACTGAGTACAGAATGGAAAAAGGTGAGAACAATGGAAGTAAGGGGAGTGGGGGAGGAATGGGATGTATTTAGGGAATCAGTGATGGATTGCGCAAAAGATGCTTGTGGCATGAGAAGAGTGGGAGGTGGGTTGATTAGAAAGGGTAGTGAGTGGTGGGATGAAGAAGTAAGAGTATTAGTGAAAGAGAAGAGAGAGGCATTTGGACGATTTTTGCAGGGAAAAAATGCAATTGAGTGGGAGATGTATAAAAGAAAGAGACAGGAGGTCAAGAGAAAGGTGCAAGAGGTGAAAAAAAGGGCAAATAAGAGTTGGGGTGAGAGAGTATCATTAAATTTTAGGGAGAATAAAAAGATGTTCTGGAAGGAGGTAAATAAAGTGCGTAAGACAAGGGAGCAAATGGGAACTTCAGTGAAGGGCGCAAATGGGGAGGTGAAAACAAGTAGTGGTGATGTGAGAGGGAGATGGAGTGAGTATTTTGAAGGTTTGTTGAATGTGTTTGATGATAGAGTGGCAGATATAGGGTGTTTTGGTCGAGGTGGTGTGCAAAGTGAGAGGGTTAGGGAAAATGATTTGGTAAACAGAGAAGAGGTAGTGAAAGCTTTGCGGAAGATGAAAGCCGGCAAGGCAGCAGGTTTGGATGGTATTGCAGTGGAATTTATTAAAAAAGGGGGTGACTGTATTGTTGACTGGTTGGTAAGGTTATTTAATGTATGTATGACTCATGGTGAGGTGCCTGAGGATTGGCGGAATGCGTGCATAGTGCCATTGTACAAAGGCAAAGGGGATAAGAGTGAGTGCTCAAATTACAGAGGTATAAGTTTGTTGAGTATTCCTGGCAAATTATATGGGAGGGTATTGATTGAGAGGGTGAAGGCATGTACAGAGCATCAGATTGGGGAAGAGCAGTGTGGTTTCAGAAGTGGTAGAGGATGTATGGATCAGGTGTTTGCTTTGAAGAATGTATGTGAGAAATACTTAGAAAAGCAAATGGATTTGTATGTAGCATTTATGGATCTGGAGAAGGCATATGATAGAGTTGATAGAGATGCTCTGTGGAAGGTATTAAGAATATATGGTGTGGGAGGAAAGTTGTTAGAAGCAGTGAAAAGTTTTTATCGAGGATGTAAGGCATGTGTACGTGTAGGAAGAGAGGAAAGTGATTGGTTCTCAGTGAATGTAGGTTTGCGGCAGGGGTGTGTGATGTCTCCATGGTTGTTTAATTTGTTTATGGATGGGGTTGTTAGGGAGGTGAATGCAAGAGTTTTGGAAAGAGGGGCAAGTATGAAGTCTGTTGGGGATGAGAGAGCTTGGGAAGTGAGTCAGTTGTTGTTCGCTGATGATACAGCGCTGGTGGCTGATTCATGTGAGAAACTCCAGAAGCTGGTGACTGAGTTTGGTATAGTGTGTGAAAGAAGAAAGTTAAGAGTAAATGTGAATAAGAGCAAGGTTATTAGGTACAGTAGGGTTGAGGGTCAAGTCAGTTGGGAGGTGAGTTTGAATGGAGAAAAACTGTAGGAAGTGAAGTGTTTTAGATATCTGGGAGTGGATCTGGCAGCGGATGGAACCATGGAAGTGGAAGTGGATCATAGGGTGGGGGAGGGGGCGAAAATTCTGGGAGCCTTGAAGAATGTGTGGAAGTCGAGAACATTATCTCGGAAAGCAAAAATGGGTATGTTTGAAGGAATAGTGGTTCCAACAATGTTGTATGGTTGCGAGGCGTGGGCTATGGATAGAGTTGTGCGCAGGAGGATGGATATGCTGGAAATGAGATGTTTGAGGACAATATGTGGTGTGAGGTGGTTTGATCGAGTAAGTAACGTAAGGGTAAGAGAGATGTGTGGAAATAAAAAGAGCGTGGTTGAGAGAGCAGAAGAGGGTGTTTTGAAGTGGTTTGGGCACATGGAGAGAATGAGTGAGGAAAGATTGACCAAGAGAATATATGTTTCGGAGTTGGAGGGAACGAGGAGAAGAGGGAGACCAAATTGGAGGTGGAAAGATGGAGTGAAAAAGATTTTGTGTGATCGGGGCCTGAACATGCAGGAGGGTGAAAGGAGGGCAAGGAATAGAGTGATTTGGATCGATGTGGTATACCGGGGTTGACGTGCTGTCAGTGGATTGAATCAAGGCATGTGAAGCGTCTGTGGTAAACCATGGAAAGCTGTGTAGGTATGTATATTTGCGTGTGTGGACGTATGTATATACATGTGTATGGGGGTGGGTTGGGCCATTTCTTTCGTCTGTTTCCTTGCGCTACCTCGCAAACGCGGGAGACAGCGACAAAAAAAAAAAAAAAAATATATATATATATATATATATATATATATATATATATATATATATATATATATATATATCATCCCTGGGGATAGGGGAGAAAGAATACTTCCCACGTATTCCCTGCGTGTCGTAGAAGGCGACTAAAAGGGAAGGGAGCGGGGGGCTGGAAATCCTCCCCTCTCGTTTTTTTTTGATTTTCCAAAAGAAGGAACAGAGAAGGGGGCCAGGTGAGGATATTCCCTCAAAGGCCCAGTCCTCTGTTCTTAACGCTACCTCGCTATCGCGGGAAATGGCGAATAGTAAAAAAAAAAAAAAAAAAAAAAAAAAATATATATATATATATATATATATATATATATATATATATATATATATATATATATATATATATATATATATATATATATATATATATGAATAAAGAGCATATGAACGCGCACCGTCGAAGAACATACAAACCTACAACAGCCAAGATCACACCCGGGAATCCTCTGGCAAAGGCGGTAATGCTAATCATCTAAGCTATGGGCCTGTAGCCTAGCGGTTAGCATTCCCGCCTCTTGCACAGGGGTGCCGGGTTCGATCCTGGCTGTTGGAGGTTTGTATGATATATATATATATATATATATTGTTGTTCGCTGATGATACAGCGCTGGTGGCTGATTCATGTGAGAAACTGCAGAAGCTGGTGACTGAGTTTGGTAAAGTGTGTGGAAGAAGAAAGTTGAGAGTAAATGTGAATAAGAGCAAGGTTATTAGGTACAGTAGGGGTGAGGGTCAAGTCAATTGGGAGGTGAGTTTGAATGGAGAAAAACTGGAGGAAGTGAAGTGTTTTAGATATCTGGGAGTGGATCTGTCAGCGGATGGAACCATGGAAGCGGAAGTGGATCATAGGGTGGGGGAGGGGGCGAAAATTTTGGGAGCCTTGAAAAATGTGTGGAAGTCGAGAACATTATCTCGGAAAGCAAAAATGGGTATGTTTGAGGGAATAGTGGTTCCAACAATGCTGTATGGTTGCGAGGCGTGGGCTATGGATAGAGATGTGCGCAGGAGGATGGATGTGCTGGAAATGAGATGTTTGAGGACAATGTGTGGTGTGAGGTGGTTTGATTGAGTAAGTAACGTAAGGGTAAGAGAGATGTGTGGAAATAAAAAGAGCGTGGTCGAGAGAGCAGAAGAGGGTGTTTTGAAATGGTTTGGGCACATGGAGAGAATGAGTGAGGAGAGATTGACCAAGAGGATATATGTGTCGGAGGTGGAGGGAACGAGGAGAAGAGGGAGACCAAATTGGAGGTGGAAAGATGGAGTGAAAAAGATTTTGTGTGATCGGGGCCTGAACATGCAGGAGGGTGAAAGGAGGGCAAGAAATAGAGTGAATTGGAGTCATGTGGTATACAGGGGTTGACGTGCTGTCAGTGGATTGAAGCAAGGCATGTGAAGCGTCTGGGGTAAACCATGGAAAGCTGTGTAGGTATGTATATTTGCGTGTGTGGACGTGTGTATGTACATGTGTATGGGGGGGGGGGGTTGGGCCATTTCTTTCGTCTGTTTCCTTGCGCTACCTCGCAAACGCGGGAGACAGCGACAAAGTATAAAAAAAAAAAAAAAAAAAAAAAAAAAAATATATATATATATATATATATATATATATATATATATATATATAGTGCATCCAGGCCCATAGCCTAGCGGTTAGCATTCACGCCTCTTGCACAGGGGTCCCGGTTCGATCCTGGCTGTTGGAGGTTTGTATGTTCTATGAAGGTGTGCGTTTCTATGCACTATGTTCGTATTCATATACCTCCGCGTTGTAGAATTAGGTTCGGTAAAATGCTATGAGCTGGCTGTGTGCCCCTGTTGGGAAATGACCGGTGTAGACCGCGTTGCTCGCTAACGTGAGACAAAGGGTATTCGAGTACATAATATTCGAATAGTTATTTCCTTTTAGCCAAGCCCATATCCCAGCGGTTATCATTTCCACCTTATGCACAAGGGTCCCGGGTTCGATCCTGGCTGTTGGAAGGTTGTATGTTATATATATATATATATATATATATATGTATATGGATGTTAATGTGATGAGAGGTGCAACTGGATGGATGTCTGATCATTATCTTGTGGAGGCGAAGGTGAAGATTTGTAGAGGTTTTCAGAAAAGAAGAGAGAATGTTGGGGTGAGAGTAAGTGAGCTTGGGAAGGAGACTTGTGTGAGGAAGTACCAGGAGCGACTGAGTACAGAATGGAAAAAGGTGAGAAGAAAGGACGTAAGGGGAGTGGGGGAGGAATGGGATGAATTTAGGGAAGCAGTGATGGCTTGCGCAAAAGATGCTTATGGCATGAGAAGCGTGGGAGATGGGCAGATTAGAAAGGGTAGTGCGTGGTGGGATGAATAAGTAAGATTATTAGTGAAAGAGAAGAGAGAGGCACTTGGACGCTTTTTGCAGGGAAATAATGCAAATGACTGGGAGATGTACAAAAGAAAGAGGCAGGAGGTCAACATAAAGGTGCAGGAGGTGAAAAAGAGGGCAAATGAGAGTTGGGATGAGAGAGTATCGTTAGATTTTAGGGAGAATAAAAAGATGTTTTGGAAAGAGGTAAATAAAGTGCGTAAGACAAGTGAACAAATGGGACTATCAATGAAGGGGGCTAATGGGGAGGTGATAGCAAGTAGTGGTAATGTGAAAAGGAGATGGAGCGAGTATTTTGAAGGTTTGTTGAATGTGTTTGATGATAGAGTGTCATATATAGGGTGTTTTGTTTGAGGTGATGTGCGAAGTGAGAGGTTAGGGAGAATGATTTGGTAAACAGAGAAGAGGTAGTAAAAGCTTCGCTGAAGATGAAAGCCGGCAAGGCAGCAGCTTTGGATGGTATTGCAGTGGAATTTAATAAAAAAGGGAGTGACTGTATTGTTGACTGGTTGGTAAGGTGCCTGAGGATTGCGGAATGAATGCATAGTGCCATTGTACAAAGGCAAAGGGGATGAAAGTGAGTGCTCAAATTATAGAGGTATAAGTTTGTTGAGTATTCCTGGGAAATTTTATGGGAGGATATCGATTGAGAGGGTGAAGGCATGTACAGAGCATCACACTGGGGAAGGGCAGTGGTGGAGGATGCGTAGATCAGGTGCTCTGCTTTGAAGAATGTATGTGAGAAAAACTTAGAAAAGCAAATGTATTTGTATGTAGCATTTATGGATCTGGAGAAGGCATATGATAGAGTTGATAGAGATGCTCTGTGGAAGGTATTAAGAATATATGGTTTGGGAGGCAAGTTGTTAGAAGTTAAAAGATTTTTTTTTTTTATCGAGGATGTAAGGCATGTGTACGTGTAGGAAGAGAGGAAAGTGATTGGTTCTCAGTGAATGTTGGTTTGTGGCAGGTGTGCATGATGTTTCCATTGTTGTATAATTTGTTTATGGATGGGGTTGTTAGGGAGGTGAACGCAAGAGTTTTGGAAAGAGGGTCAAGTATGCAGTCTGTTGTGGATGAGAGAGCTTGGGAAGTGAGCCAGTTGTTGTTCGCTGATGAAACAGCGCTGGTGGCTGATTCGGGTAAGAAAACGCAGAAGGTGGTGACTGAGTTTGGTAAAGTGTGTGAAAGAAGAAAGTTGAGAGTAAATGTGAATAAGAGCAAGGTTATTTAGGTACAGTAGGGTTGAGGGACAAGTCAACTGGGAGGTAAGTTTGAATGGAGAAAAACTGGAAGAAGCGAAGTGTTTTAGATATCTGGGAGTGAATCTGGCAGCGGATGGAGCCATGGAAGCGGAAGTGAATCATAGGGTGGGGGAGGGGTCGAAAATTCTGGGAGCCTTGAAGAATGTGTGGAAGTCGAGAACGTTATCTTGTAAAGCAAAAATGGGTATGTTTGAACGAATAGTGGTTCCAACAATGTTATATGGTTGCGAGGCGTGGGCTATAGAGTTTTGCGGAGGAGGGTGGATGTGCTGGAAATGAGATGTTTGAGGACAATATGTCGTGTGAGGTGGTTTGATCGAGTAAGTAATGAAAGGATAAGAGAGATGTGTGTTAATAAAAAGAGTGTGGTTGAGAGAGCAGAAGAGGTCGTTTCGAAATGGTTTGGTCACATGGAGAGAGTGAGTGAGGAAAGATTGACCAAGAGGATATATGTGTCAGAGGTGGAGGGAACGAGGAGAAGTGGGAGACCAAATTGGAGGTGGAAAGATGGAGTGAAAAAGATTTTGAGTGATCGGGGCCCGAA
Source organism: Panulirus ornatus (assembly GCF_036320965.1). Lineage (NCBI taxonomy): Eukaryota > Metazoa > Arthropoda > Malacostraca > Decapoda > Palinuridae > Panulirus > Panulirus ornatus. Next base: position 46,745,981 of record NC_092242.1, on the reverse strand, counting down.
GATGTAGGAGGGTGAAAGGCGTGCATGGAATAGAGTGAATTGGAACGATGTGGTCTACCGGGGTCGACGTGCTGTCAGTGGATTTAACCAGGGCATGTGAAGCGTCTGGGGTAAACCATGGACAGTTTTGTGGGGCCTGGATATGGAAAGGGAGCTGTGGTTTCGGTGCATTATACATGACAGTAGAGACTGAGTGTGAACGAATATGGCCTTTGTCTTTTCCTAGCGCTACCTCGCGCACATGCGGGGGGAGGGGACTGTCATATCATGTGTGGCGGGGTGGCGACGGGAATGAATATGGGCAGACAGTATGAATTATGTACATATGTATATATGTTGGAAAGGATCACAATTTTGCGTGTGATCAAGATATTCCTATGAGTCCACGGGGAAAATGAAACACGAAAAGTTCCCAAGTGCACTTTCGTGTAATAATCACATCATCAGGGGAGACACAAGAGAGGAATATAACAGTCAGTTGATATACATCGAAGAGAAGAAGCTAGGACGCCATTTGGTAAACATGTGATTGTCCAATCACATGTTTACCAAATGGCGTCCTAGCTTCGTCTCTTCGATGTATATCAACTGACTGTTATATTCCTCTCTTGTGTCTTCCCTGATGATGTGATTATTACACGAAAGTGCACTTGGGAACTTTTAGTGTTTCATTTTCCCCGTGGACTCATAGGAATATTTATATATGTATATGTCTGTGTGTGTATATATATATATATATATATATATATATATATATATATATATATATATATATATACGTTGAGATGTATAGGTCTCCCGCGTTAGCGAGGTGGCGCAAGGAAAGAGACGAAAGAATGACCCAACCCGCCTGTATACACATGTATATAGATACACGTCCACACACAACACATATACATGCCTATACATCTCAGCGTATACATATATATAAACACACAGACATATACATATATACACATGTACATAATTCATACTGTCAGCCCTGATTCATTCCCGTCGCCACCCTGCCACACATGAAATGACAACCCCCTTCCCCCGCATGTGGCGTGAGGTAACGCTAGAAATCGACAACAAAGGCCACATTCGTTCACACTCACTCTCTAGTTGTCATGTATAATGCACCGAAACCACAGCTCCCTTTAAACATCCAGGCCCACAAAACTTTCCATGGTTTACCCTAGACGCTTCACATGCCCTGGTTCAATACATTGACAGCACGTCGACCCGGTATACCACATCGTTCCAATTCACTCTATCCCTTGCACGCCTTTCATCAGGCTCCGATCACTCAAAATCTTTTTCACTCCATCTTTCCACCTCCAATTTGGCCTCACACTTCTCCTTGTTCCCTCCACCTCTGACCTATATATCCTCTTTGTCAATCTTTCCTCACTCATTCTCTCCATGTGACCAAACCATTTCAAAACACCTTCTGCTCTCTCAAGCACACTCTTTTTATTACCTCACATCTCTCTTACCCTTACATTACTTACTCGATCAAACCACCTCACGCCACATATTATCCTCAACCATCTCATTTCCAGCACATCCACCTCCTGCGCACTACTCTATCTATAGCCCACGCCTCGCAACCATATAACATTGTTGGAACCACTATTCCTTCAAACATAGCCATTTTTGCTTTCCAAAATAACGTTCTCGACTTCCACACATTTTTCAAAGCTTCCAGAACTTTCGCCCCTTCCCCTACCTAATGATTCATTTCCGCTTCCATGGTTCCATCCGCTGCCAAGTTCACTCCTAGATATCTAAAACACTTCACTTCCTCCAGTTTTTCTCCATTCAAACTTACCTCCCAATTGACTTGTCCCTCAACCCTACCGTACCTAATAACCTTGTTCTTATTTACATTTGCTTTCAGCTTTCTTCTTTCACATACTTTACCAAACTCACTCACCAGCTTCTGCAGTTTCTCACCCGAATCAGCCATCAGCGCTGTATCATCAGCGAAGAACAACTGACTCACTTCCCAAGCTCTCTCATCCACAACAGACTGCATACTTACCCGTCTTTCCAAAACTCTTGCATTCACCTTCCTAACAACCCCATCCATAAACAAAGTAGCAACCATGGAGACATCACGCACCCCTGCCACAAACCAACATTCACTGAGAACCAGTCACTTTCCTCTCTTCCTACACGTACACATGCCTTACATCCTCGATAAAATCTTTTCACTGCTTCTAACAACTTGCCTCCCACACCATATATTCTTAATACCCTCCACGGAGTATCTCTATCAACTTTATCATTTGCCTTCTCTAGATCCATGAATGCCACATACAAATCTATTTGCTTTTCTAAGTATTTCTCACATACATTTTTCAAAGCAAACACCTGATCCACACATCCTCTACCACTCCTGAATCCACAATGCTCTTCCCCATATATGTATGTTAATGTGATGATCACACTTGTCCGTGATTATATTATGCAGGTTAAATCGCACTTCAGTAGGAATTCATAAAATCTTATTTGACAAGTAATTCTTATATACATGTGGCACGATATGTTTCGTGGAGACAATCTAACTCATCAGGTGCCAGTACCTAACACAATTATTCAAATCCCAACATCACACTTGGTTCCTGCCGCACAACACGTATCAATCTACCCCTCGCACGGTCAGCTATGTCTTGTCGTAACACTTGTACGGGAGAGTGATTAAAGAGTAGTGGACACACACAGCTACCAGGTCAACCCCCGCTACTCAACCCTCCATAACCACTCTCCCTTACAAGGGTTACGACCAGACATAAATGACAGATATATGTAATCAGCATCTTGGAAAGTATTCTGGTTTTTTTTTTTTGTTGTTGTGTACATTGATCTGTGTTGTTTTCCATTCCCGTTTAAGGGAAGCGTGTCAGGGAAGACAAAATTCATGCTGGATGCTCATTCTTGTATCTCCCCTTGATTTTCTCCTCTTGAATGAGTGAGACTAAGCTCATGGGACTTATGGCATGTTACATTTTGTACTCATGAGTGTGTGTAGACAATCTTACCATATTACTTTTGAAGACCTTGCTCAATGAGGATAATATTCCAATGAAATGGAAATCACTCATCATAGTAATTTTACTCAAAATGATGACACAGAAGTAGATATGAACTACAGATTATTACAGTTATAGGTATGACTTGCAACATTCAGATCATCAGAGAACATATGAGGAAGTTCTTGACTGGTAAGGTCCTTTGGTGTGAGTCACGACAGATTTATAAATGAGAGATCTTGTGTGATATAGCTGTTGGATTTATATAAAGCTGAGCAGAAACCTAGAAGGGTTGAGTGGTTGGACTATGTACTTTTTGGAATGACAGAAGTCCTTTGATACTCTCCTTTAAAGTTTACTGTTGAAACTCGACATTATACTGGGGTCAGAAAACGGCAACTTTAGACTGAGAGCTACCTGGTCTGGTCGGAACAGAATAAACTATGCCAAGGAAGCTTCACGTGATGGGTTGGGTAGAAAGTGGTGTCCATGGGACTGTTTAGTTATAGGACGACTACTCTTTCTGATTTCTTTAAGGGTATTTGATAAGGGGAATCGGTGTCGAATATTTTAGCTGATGATGAGAGCACTACCCTGGGGAAGAGGTCGGTTGGAAATTACTTTAGCTGTATATTTGAAGGATCATGAGGGACGCGAGCCATATTTTGACTGATAATTTTTTTGTACATAAATGAAGAAGTGTTTTGAAAGATATAAACAATACACAGGACAGGAAATAGTACATGCAGCAATAGTCTTACCTCGTCTTCCGTGAGTCATATAACTACTGGAAAGGAAATGCATCTAGACTGGCATTTGATCAGAATAGAACGAGCTGCTGATAGAGGAGAGTAACTATCGATATGCTGACTTTAAAAGGATGAAAGGAGACATAACGCCTATATAGTAATTTGAGAGAGCGCGTGAAGACTTAGACTACATGAGAGTCCAGAATGATTTTTGATTTTATTGTGGTTCATCTTCAATCACAGAGTTTGGATACTGGATATAGGGTAGTGGGAGGAGGGAGTTGGGTGGTATGGGGTTTTAGGAATGGTATAATATTGGCAAATTTCAAGAAAAGTAGCCGCTAGTTGAAGATATAACAATATCTGAAACACAGAACCTCTGATAATGCTCACATGTACTGTGTGGCCTAGACCTGCCTGAAGGCCCAGTGATGCTGCCGCTCTGGTCTTCCTCTCGAGGGTAGCTATTACATCGTCAGTCCAGTAGCTGGTAAGCCCAGCAGCTTCCAGTCGCAACATTTGCTGATTAAAACGTGAGGTGTACGGGGAACCCTTCCTGAAGGACAGATGAAAGATATGATACAAATTCTTTTCATGAGATTACTGTGTTCACTTAGCATTTATGTATTTAGCCGCAAGTCTTAAGATCGGTTTGAAATTTTATATATATATATATATATATATATATATATATATATATATATATATATATATATATATATATATATATATATATATATATATATATATATATATATATATATATATATAAATGTGAATAAGGGCAAGGTTATTAGGTACAGTAGGGTTGAGGGTCAATTCAACTGGGAGGTGAGTTTGAATGGAGAAAAACTGGAGGAAGTGAAGTGTTTTAGATATCTGGGAGTGGATCTGGCAGCGGATGGAACCATGGAAGCGGAAGTGGATCATAGGGTGGGGGAGGGGGCGAAAATTCTGGGAGCCTTGAAGAATGTGTGGAAGTCGAGAACATTATCTCGGAAAGCAAAAATGGGTATGTTTGAAGGAATAGTGGTTCCAACAATGTTGTATGGTTGCGAGGCGTGGACTATGGATAGAGTTGTGTGCAGGAGGATGGATGTGCTGGAAATGAGATGTTTGAGGACAATGTGTGGTGTGAGGTGGTTTGATCGAGTAAGTAACGTAAGGGTAAGAGAGATGTGTGGAAATAAAAAGAGCGTGGTTGAGAGAGCAGAAGAGGGTGTTTTGAAATGGTTTGGTCACATGGAGAGAATGAGTGAGGAAAGATTGACCAAGAGGATATATGTGTCGGAGGTGGAGGGAACGAGGAGAAGAGGGAGACCAGATTGGAGGTGGAAAGATGGAGTGAAAAAGATTTTGTGTGATCGGGGCCTGAAAAGGCAGGAGGGTGAAAGGAAGGCAAAGAATAGAGTGAATTGGAGCGATGTGGTATACCGGGGTTGACGTGCTGTCAGTGGATTGAATCAAGGCATGTGTATGGGGGTGGGTTGGGCCATTTCTTTCGTCTGTTTCCTTGCGCTACCTCGCAAACGCGGGAGACAGCGACAAAGCAAAAAAAAAAAAAAATATATATATATATATATATATATATATATATATATATATATATATATATATATATTTTTTTTTTTTTTTATACTTTGTCGCTGTCTCCCGCGTTTGCGAGGTAGCGCAAGGAAACAGACGAAAGAAATGGCCCAACCCCCCCCATACACATGTACATACACACGTCCACACACGCAAATATACATACCTACACAGCTTTCCATGGTTTACCCCGGACGCTTCACATGCCTTGATTCAATCCACTGACAGCGCGTCAACCCCTGTATACCACATCGCTCCAATTCACTCTATTCCTTGCCCTCCTTTCACCCTCCTGCATGTTCAGGCCCCGATCACACAAAATCCTTTTCACTCCATCTTTCCACCTCCAATTTGGTCTCCCTCTTCTCCTCGTTCCCTCCACCTCCGACACATATATCCTCTTGGTCAATCTTTCCTCACTCATTCTCTCCATGTGACCAAACCATTTCAAAACACCCTCTTCTGCTCTCTCAACCACGCTCTTTTTATTTCCACACATCTCTCTTACCTTTACGTTACTTACTCGATCAAACCACCTCACACCACACATTGTCCTCAAACATCTCATTTCCAGCACATCCATCCTCCTGCGCACAACTCTATCCATAGCCCACGCCTCGCAACCATACAACATTGTTGGAACCACTATTCCTTCAAACATACCCATTTTTGCTTTCCGGGATAATGTTCTCGACTTCCACACATTTTTCAAGGCTCCCAAAATTTTCGCCCCCTCCCCTACCCTATGATCCACTTCCGCTTCCATGGTTCCATCCGCTGCCAGATCCACTCCCAGATATCTAAAACACTTCACTTCCTCCAGTTTTTCTCCATTCAAACTCACCTCCCAATTGACTTGACCCTCAACCCTACTGTACCTAATAACCTTGCTCTTATTCACATTTACTCTTAACTTTCTTCTTCCACACACTTTACCAAACTCCGTCACCAGCTTCTGCAGTTTCTCACATGAATCCGCCACCAGCGCTGTATCATCAGCGAACAACAACTGACTCACTTCCCAAGCTCTCTCATCCCCAACAGACTTCATACTTGCCCCTCTTTCCAAGACTCTTGCATTTACCTCCCTAACAACCCCATCCATAAACAAATTAAATAACCATGGAGACATCACACACCCCTGCCGCAAACCTACATTCACTGAGAACCAATCACTTTCCTCTCTTCCTACACGTACACAAGCCTTACATCCTCGATAAAAACTTTTCACTGCTTCTAACAACTTGCCTCTCACACCATATATTCTTAATACCTTCCACAGAGCATCTCTATCAACTCTATCATATGCCTTCTCCAGATCCATAAATGCTACATACAAATCCATTTGCTTTTCTAAGTATTTCTCACATACATTCTTCAAAGCAAACACCTGATCCACACATCCTCTACCACTTCTGAAACCACACTGCTCTTCCCCAATCTGATGCTCTGTACATGCCTTCACCCTCTCAATCAATACCCTCCCATATAATTTACCAGGAATACTCAACAAACTTATACCTCTGTAATTTGAGCACTCACTCTTATCCCCTTTGCCTTTGTACAATGGCACTATGCACGCATTCCGCCAATCCTCAGGCACCTCACCATGAGTCATACATACATTAAATAACCTTACCAACCAGTCAACAATACAGTCACCCCCTTTTTTAATAAATTCCACTGCAATACCATCCAAACCTGCTGCCTTGCCGGCTTTCATCTTCCGCAAAGCTTTTACTACCTCTTCTCTGTTTACCAAATCATTTTCCCTAACCCTCTCACTTTGCACACCACCTCGACCCAAACACCCTATATCTGCCACTCTGTCATCAGACACATTCAACAAACCTTCAAAATACTCATTCCATCTCCTTCTCACATCACCACTACTTGTTATCACCTCCCCATTTACGCCCTTCACTGAAGTTCCCATTTGCTCCCTTGTCTTACGCACCCTATTTACCTCCTTCCAGAACATCTTTTTATTCTCCCTAAAATTTACTGATAGTCTCTCACCCCAACTCTCATTTGCCCTTTTTTTCACCTCTTGCACCTTTCTCTTGACCTCCTGTCTCTTTCTTTTATACTTCTCCCACTCAATTGCATTTTTTCCCTGCAAAAATCGTCCAAATGCCTCTCTCTTCTCTTTCACTAATACTCTTACTTCTTCATCCCACCACTCACTACCCTTTCTAAACAGCCCACCTCCCACTCGTCTCATGCCACAAGCATCTTTTGCACAATCCATCACTGATTCCCTAAATACATCCCATTCCTCCCCCACTCCCCTTACTTCCATTGTTCTCACCTTTTTCCATTCTGTACACAGTCTCTCCTGATACTTCTTCACACAGGTCTCCTTCCCAAGTTCACTTACTCTCACCACCTTCTTCACCCCAACATTCACTCTTCTTTTCTGTAAAATATATATATATATATATATATATATATATATATATATATATATATATATATATATATATATATATATATATATATATATATATATATATATATATATATATATATATATATATATTTGAAGAATGTATGTGAGAAATACTTAGACAAGCAAATGGATTTGTATGTAGCATTTATGGATCTGGAGAAGGCATATGATAGAGTTGATAGAGATGCTCCGTGGAAGGTACTAAGAATATATGGTGTGGGACGCAAGTTGTTAGAAGCAGTGAAAAGTTTTTATCGAGGATGTAAGGCATGTGTACGTGTAGGAAGAGAGGAAAGTGATTGGTTCTCAGTGAATGTAGGTTTGCGGCAGGGGTGTGTGATGTCTCCATGGTTGTTTAGTTTGTTTATGGATGGGGTTGTTAGGGAGGTGAATGGAAGAGTTTTGGAAAGAGGGGCAAGTATGCAGTCTGTTGTGGATGAGGGAGCTTGGGAAGTGAGTCAGTTGTTGTTCGCTGATAATACAGCGCTGGTGGCTGATTCATGCGAGAAACTGCAGAAGCTGGTGATTGAGTTTGGTAAAGTGTGTGAATGAAGAAAGTTAAGAGTAAATGTGAGTAAGAGCAAGGTTATTAGGTACAGTAGGGTTAAGGGTCAAGTCAATTGGGAGTTAAGTTTGAATGGAAAAAAACTGGAGGAAGTAAAGTGTTTTAGATATCTGGGAATGGATTTGGCAGCGGATGGAACCATGGAAGCGGAAGTGAATCATAGGGTGGGGGAGGGGGCGAAAATCCTGGGAGCCTTGAAGAATGTGTGGAAGTCGAGAACATCATCTCGGAAAGCAAGAATGGCTATGTTTGAAGGAATAGTGGTTCCAATAATGTTGTATGGTTGCGAGGCGTGGGCTATGGATAGAGTTGTACGCAGGAGGGTGGATGTGCTGGAAATGAGATGTTTGAGGACAATATGTGGTGTGAGGTGGTTTGATCGGGTAAGTAATGTAAGGGTAAGAGAGATGTGTGGAAATAAGAAGAGCGTGGTTGAGAGAGCAGAAGAGGGTGTTTTGAAATGATTTGGTCACATGGAGAGAATGAGTGAGGATATATTGACCAAGAGGATATATGTGTCGGAGGTGGAGGGAACGAGGAGAAGTGGGAGACCAAATTGGAGGTGGAAAGATGGAGTGAAAAAGATTTTAAGTGATCGGGGCCTGAACATGCAGGAGGGTGAAAGGCGGGCAAGGAATAGAGTGAATTGGATCGATGTGGTATACCGGGGTCGACGTGCTGTCAATGGATTGAATCAGGGCATGTGAAGCGTCTGGGGTAAACCAGCGGAGTGATCGGGGCCTGAACATGCAGGAGGGTGAAAGGCGGCAAGGAATAGAGTGAATTGGAACGATGTGGTATACCCGGGTCGCCGTGCTGTCAATGGATTGAACCCGGGCATGTGAAGCGTCTTTGGTAAATGCATGTAAAGTTTTGTTGGGCCTGGATGTTGAAAGGGAGCTGTGATTCCGGTGTATTACACATGACAGCTAGAGACTGAGTGTGAACGATTGCGGCCTTTTTTATCTTTTCCTAGTGCTAGATCGCGCGCGCGCGGGAGGAAGGGGGTGCCATTTCATGTGGGGCGGGGTGGCGACGAGAATGGATGAGGGCAGCAAGTGTGAATATGTACATGTGTATATGTGTATATGTCTTTGTATGTATATGCATGTATACTTTGAAATATATAGGTATGTATGTGTGCGTAAACGGGTGTGTGTGTATATATATATATATATATATATATATATATATATATATATATATATATATATATATATATATATATATATATATATATATATACATATAGGCATATAGGGATGGAACCATGGAAGCGGAAGTGGATCATAGGGTGGGGGAGGGGGCGAAACTTTTGGGAGCCTTGAAAAATGTGTGGAAGTCGAGAACATTATCCCGGAAAGCAAAAATGGGTATGTTTGAAGGAATAGTGGTTCCAACAATGTTGTATGGTTGCGAGGCGTGGGCTATGGATAGAGTTGTTCGCAGGAGGATGGATGTGCTGGAAATGAGATGTTTGAGGACAATGTGTGGTGTGAGGTGGTTTGATCGAGTAAGTAACGTAAGGGTAAGAGAGATGTGTGGAAATAAAAAGAGCGTGGTTGAGAGAGCAGAAGAGGGTGTTTTGAAATGGTTTGGGCACATGGAGAGAATGAGTGAGGAAAGATTGACCAAGAGGATATATGTGTCGGAGGTGGAGGGAACGAGGAGAAGAGGGAGACCAAATTGGAGGTGGAAAGATGGAGTGAAAAGGATTTTGTGTGATCGGGGCCTGAACATGCAGGAGGGTGAAAGGAGGGCAAGGAATAGAGTGAATTGGAGCGATGTGGTATACAGGGGTTGACGTGCTGTCAGTGGATTGAATCAAGGCATGTGAAGCGTCCGGGGTAAACCATGGAAAGCTGTGTAGGTATGTATATTTGCGTGTGTGGACGTGTGTATGTACATGTGTATGGGGGGGGGGGTTGGGCCATTTCTTTCGTCTGTTTCCTTGCGCTACCTCGCAAACGCGGGAGACAGCGACGAGGTATAAAAAAAAAAAAAAAAATATACATGTGTATGTGGGTGGGTTGGGCCATTCTTTCGTCTGTTTCCTTGCACTACCTCGCTGACGCGGGAGACGGCGACAGAGTATAATGAAAAAATAGATAGATATATATTTCATACGTACAGTAGGGTTGAGGGTCAAGTCAATTGGGAGGTGAGTTTGAATGGAGAAAAACTGGAGGAAGTGAAGTGTTTTAGATATCTGGGAGTGGATCTGGCAGCGGATGGAACCATGGAAGCGGAAGTGGATCATAGGGTGGGGGAGGGGGCGAAAATTCTGGGAGCCTTGAAGAATGTGTGGAAGTCGAGAACATTATCTCGGAAAGCAAAAATGGGTATGTTTGAAGGAATAGTGGTTCCAACAATGTTGTATGGTTGCGAGGCGTGGGCTAAGGATAGAGTTGTGCGAAGGAGGATGGATGTGCTGGAAATGAGATGTTTGAGGACAATGTGTGGTGTGAGGTGGTTTGATCGAGTAAGTAACGTAATGGTAAGAGAGATGTGTGGAAATAAAAAGAGCGTGGTTGAGAGAGCAGAAGAGGGTGTTTTGAAGTGGTTTGGGCACATGGAGAGAATGAGTGAGGAAAGATTGACCAAGAGGATATATGTGTCGGAGTTGGAGGGAACGAGGAGAAGAGGGAGACCAAATTGGAGGTGGAAAGATGGAGTGAAAAAGATTTTGTGTGATCGGGGCCTGAACATGCAGGAGGGTGAAAGGAGGGCAAGGAATAGAGTGAATTGGAGCGATGTGGTATACCGGGGTTGACGTGCTGTCAGTGGATTGAATCGGGGCATGTGAAGCGTCTGGGGTAAACCATGGAAAGCTGTGTAGGTATGTATATTTGCGTATGTGGACGTATGTATATACCTGTGTATGGGGGTGGGTTGGGCCATTTCTTTCGTCTGTTTCCTTGCGCTACCTCGCAAACGCGGGAGACAGCGACAAAGCAAAAAAAGAAAAAAAAAAAAACGTATTTGCCATTTCCGGCATTAGCGAGGCGGCGTTGAGAACAGAGAACTGGGCCTATGAGCGGAAAGCCTCACTTGGCCCCATTCTGTATTTCTTCTTTTGGAAAAGTCAAAATTGGAGGGGTTCCACATATTTCCCACTTGTCGTAGAAGGCGGCTAAAGGGGGCGGGATCGGGTGACTGGAAACCCTCCCTTCTTGTAGTTGAATCAAGCGGGGAGTGCTAATCCTCTTAAAGCTCTGATTGGGGAGTCTGAATGTGAGGGGATGTAACCAAGATGAAAAGAAAGGAGAGGAAGGCAGTATGTTTGAGGAAAGAAACCTGGATGTGCTGACGCTGAATGAAGAATGGGGGAAGAATGGATTGGAAAAATCTTGGAGTATAGTCAGGGATTGGTGAGAGAACAAGAGCTATGGAAGGAGTAGAACTATTCGTAATGCAGGAGTTGTGAGAATATTGTGATGGAGTGTAAGGATGTAGATTCTACACTGATGTGGGTAAAGAGGAAAGTGGATGGAGAGATATGGGTGATTTCTGGGGCCTATGCACCTGGTCATGAGGAGAAAAATTTGAAAGGCAAGTGTTTTGGGAGCAGCTGAGTTAGCGCGTCAGCAGTTTTGGGGCAGGAGACCGGTTATTCGTGAGGAGTGATTTAAATGCGAAGGTGAGTAATGTGGCAGTTGAGGATGTTATTGGTGAACATTGGGTATTCAGTGTTGTGAATGGAAATGGTGAAGAGATTGTGGATTTGTGTGTTGAAAAAAGACTGGTGATTGGGAATACCTAGTATAAATAGAGAGATATACACTAGCATACGTATGTGACCAGGAATGATGGTCAAAGGCTATTATTAGATATGTTAGCAGAGAGGCATGTAAAAGAGAAACTTTTGGAAGTTGATATGCTAAGAGGGGCAGCTGGTAGGATGTCTTGTGGAGGCTAAAGTAAAGGTTTGTAGAGGTTTTCAGAAACGAAGCGAGACTGTCGGGGATAAGAGAATGGTGAGAGGAAGTGAGCTTGGAAAGGAGACTTGTGTGAGGAAGCACCAGGAGAGATTGAGTGTAAAATGGCAAAAGATGAGAGCAAATGACGTAAGGGGAGTGGTTGAGGAATGGGATGTATTTAGAGAAGCTGTGATGGCATGTGCAAGTTTGCATGTGGCATGAGATAGGTGGCAGATGGGCAGATTAGAAAGGGTAGTGAGTGGTGGGATGAAGAAGAAAAGTTGTTAGTGAAAGAAAAAAGAGAGACTTTTGGACGATACTTGCAAGGAAGGAGTGCAAATAACCAGGAGATGTATAAGAGAAATCGGCAGGAGGTCAAGAGGAAGGTGCAAGAGTTGAAAAGAGGGCAAATGACAGTAGGGGTGAAAGAGTATCATTAAACTTTAGGGAAAATAGAAATATATTGAGGAAGGAGGTAAAGAACGTGCATAAGACATAACAAATAGGAACATCAGTGAAGGAGGGAAGGGAGGAAATGATAATAGGTAGCGATGAAGTGAGGAGGAGATGGAGTCAGTATTTGAAGGTTTGTTGAATGTGTTTGATGATATAGTAGCAGACGTAGGGTATTTTGGTCACGGTGGTGTGCAAAGTGAGGGAGTCGGAGAGAGAGGTTTGGTAAAGAGAGAAGAGGTGGAGAAAACCTTGAGTAAGATGAAATCCGGCAAGGCGGCAGGTTTGGATGGTATTGCAGGTGAATTTATTAAGAGAGGGGGTGACTATGTTGTTGATTGGTTGGTAAGGATATTCGATGCGTGTGTGGATCATGGTGCAGTGCCTGTAGATTGGGGGAATGCATATATTGTGCTATTGTGCAAAGGCAAAGGGGATAAAAATGAGTGTTCAAACTACAGAGGCATAAGTTTGTTGCGAATTCCTGAAAAATTGTATGGGAGAGAATTGATTGAGAGAGTGAAGGCATATACAGAGCATCAGATTGAGGAAGAGCACTGTGGTTTCAGAAGTGGTAGATGATGTGTGGATCATGTGTTTGCTTTGGAGAATGCTTGCGAAATACTTAGAAAAATAGATGGATTTGCAAATAGCATTTATGAATTTGGAGTAGGCGTATGACAGGATGGATAAAGATGCTTTGTAGAAGGATTTAAGAGAATACGGCGTCATAGGCAAGCTGTTAGAAGCAGTGAGAAGTTTTTATCAAAGGTGTAAGGCATTTAAATAAGTAGGAAGAGGGGAGAGTGATTCGTTGACAGTGAAGGTTGCTCTGGGGCAAGGATGTGTGATGCCCCCACGGTTGTTTAATTTGTTTATGGATGGGATGGTTAGGGATGTAAATGCAAGAGTTTTGGAGAGAGGGGCAAATATGCAATGTGTTAATAATCAGAGGCCATGGTAATTTAGTCAGTTGTATGCCGATGATATAGCCCTGGTGGCTGATTCGAGTGAGAAGCTGCAGAACTTCTCGACTAAGTTTGGAAAAGTGTGTGGAAGGAGAAAGTTGAGAGAAAATGTGAATAAGAGTAAGGCTATTAGGTTCAGTAGGGTTGAAGGACAAGTTAGTTGAAATGTGAGTTTGAATGGAGAAAGATTGGAGGAAGTGAAGTGTTCTAGATATCTGGGAGTGCCCTTACCAGCTAATGGAACCATGGAAGTGGAAGTGAGTCATATCGTGGTAAGGGGGCGAAGTTTGTGGGAGCGATGAAGAATGTGTGGAAAGAGAGAATGTTATCTCGGAATGCGAAAATGGGTTCGCTCGAAGGAATAGTAGTTCTAACGATGTTATATGATTGCGAGGAATAAGGTTGTGCGGGGGAGGGTGGATGTGTTGGAAATGAATGATTGAGGACAACTGGGGGTGTGAGGGGGTTTGATCAAGTAATGAAAGGGTAAGATAGATGGGTAGTACTAAAATGAGTGCAGTTGAAAGAGAAGAATGGGGTTTGCTGAAGTAGTTTGGACATATGGAGAGAATGAATGAGGAAATGTTGACAATGACGATATATGTGTCAGAGGTGGAGGGAACAAGGAGAAGTGTGAGACCATATTGGAGGTGGACTGAAAATGATTTTGAGCGATCGGGGCCAGAATGTACATGAGGGTGAGAGGTCTAGAAGGAATAGAGGGTATTGGAACGATGTGGTATACCGGGATCGACGTGATGTGATCAGACTGAACCAAGGCTTGTGAAAAGTCCGGGGTAAACCGTGGAAAGGTCCGTAGGGTCTGGATATGGATAGGGAGCTTTGGTTTTGGTGCATTACACATGACAGCTAGAGACAGAATGTGAACGAATGTGGCGTTTTTTGTCTGTTTTCCTTGAGTATCTCGCTTAAGCGGGGGAAACGATGCTGTTTCCTGTGAGTCGGGGTTGCGGCGAGATTTAAGAGTAAATGGTGTGGGAGGTAAGTTGCTACATGCAGTGAAAAGACTGTATCAAGGATGTAGGGCATTTGTACGACTAGGAAGAGAGGAAAGTGATTGGATCCAAGTGAATGTCGGTTTACGGCAGGGGTCTATGATGTCTCCATGGTTGTTGAATGAAAGAGTTTTAGAGAGAGGGGAAAGCATGCAGTCCGTTGTGGATGAGAGGGCTTGGGAATTGAGTCAGTTGTTGTTTGCTGTTGATACAAAGCTGGTGGCTGATTCGGGTGAGAAAGTGCAGAAGTTAGTGATTATGTTTGGTAAAGTGTGTGAAAGAAGAAAGCTGAGAGTAAATGTGAATAAGAGCAAGGTTATTAGGTTCAACAGGGTTGAAAGACAAGAAAATTGGGAGGTAAGTATTAATAGAGAAAAACTGGAGGAAGTGAAGTGTTCTACATATCTGGGTATGGATTTAGCAGCGGATGGAATTATGGAAGCAGAAGTGAGTCATAGGGTGGGGGAGGGGGCGAAGGTTCTACGAGCGTTGAAAAATGTGTTGAAGGTGAGAACTTTATCTCGGTGAGCAAAAGTGGGTATGTTTGAAGAAATAGTGGTTCCAACAATGTTATATGGTTGCGAGGCATGGGGTATAGATAGGGTTGTGTGGAGGATGGTGAATGTGTTGGAAATAGAATATCTGAGGACAATATACGGTGTGAGGTGGTTTGATCGAGTAAATAATGAAAGGGTAAGAGAGATGTGTGGTAATAAACAGAGCGTGGTTTACAGAGCAGAAATGGGTGTATTCAAATGGCTTGATCACATGGAGAGAATGAGTGAGGAAAGATTGACAAAGACGATATATATGTCAGAGGTGGAGGGAACTAGGAGAAATGGGAGACCAAATTGGAGGTTGAAGGATGGAGTGAAAAAGATTTTGTGCGATCGGGGCCTTAACATACAAGAGAGTGAAAGGCGTGCAAGGAATAGAGCGAATTGAAACGATGTGGTATACCGGGGTCGACGTGCTGTCAGTGGATTGAACCAGGGCATGTGAAGCGTCTGGGGTAAACCATGGAAAGTTCTGTGGGGCCTGGATGTGGAAAGGGAGCTGTGGTTTCGCGCGCGCGGTGGGGGAAGGGGGTGCTGTCTCATGTGTGGTGGGATGGCGACGGGAATGGATGAAGGCAGCAAGCATAAATATGTACTTGTGTATATATGTATATGTCTGTATATGTATATGTATGTATACGTTGAAATGTATAGGTATGTATATGTGCGTGTGTGAGTTTTTACATATTTTATTTTTTTTTTTTTTTTTGCCGCTGTCTCCCGCGTTTGCGAGGTAGCGCAAGGAAACAGACGAAAGAAATGGCCCAACCCACCCCCATACACATGTATATACATACGTCCACACACGCAAATATACATACCTACACAGCTTTCCATGGTTTACCCCAGACGCTTCACATGCCCCGATTCAATCCACTGACAGCACGTCAACCCCGGTATACCACATCGCTCCAATTCACTCTATTCCTTGCCCTCCTTTCACCCTCCTGCATGTTCAGGCCCCGATCACACAAAATCTTTTTCACTCCATCTTTCCACCTCCAATTTGGTCTCCCTCTTCTCCTCGTTCCCTCCACCTCCGACACATATATCCTCTTGGTCAATCTTTCCTCACTCATTCTCTCCATGTGCCCAAACCATTTCAAAACACCCTCTTCTGCTCTCTCAACCACGCTCTTTTTATTTCCACACATCTCTCTTACCCTTACGTTACTTACTCGATCAAACCACCTCACACCACACATTGTCCTCAAACATCTCATTTCCAGCACATCCATCCTCCTGCGCACAACTCTATCCATAGCCCACGCCTCGCAACCATACAACATTGTTGGAACCACTATTCCTTCAAACATACCCATTTTTGCTTTCCGAGATAATGTTCTCGACTTCCACACATTCTTCAAGGCTCCCAGAATTTTCGCCCCTTCCCCCACCCTATGATCCACTTCCGCTTCCATGGTTCTTCCATCCGCTGCCAGATCCACTCCCAGATATCTAAAACACTTCACTTCCTCCAGTTTTTCTCCATTCAAACTCACCTGCCAATTGACTTGACCCTCAACCCTACTGTACCTAATAACCTTGCTCTTATTCACATTTACTCTTAACTTTCTTCCTTCACACACTTTACCAAACTCAGTCACCAGCTTCTGCAGTTTCTCACATGAATCAGCCACCAGCGCTGTATCATCAGCGAACAACAACTGACTCACTTCCCAAGCTCTCTCATCCCCAACAGACTTCATACTTACCCCTCTTTCCAAAACTCTTGCATTCACCTCCCTAACAACCCCATCCATAAACAAATTAAACAACCATGGAGACATCACACACCCCTGCCGCAAACCTACATTCACTGAGAACCAATCACTTTCCTCTCTTCCTACACGTACACATGCCTTACATCCTCGATCAAAACTTTTCACTTCTTCTAACACCTTGCCTCCCACACCATATATTCTTAATACCTTCCACAGAGCATCTCTATCAACTCTATCATATGCCTTCTCCAGATCCATAAATGCTACATACAAATCCATTTGCTTTTCTAAGTATTTCTCACATACATTCTTCAAAGCAAACACCTGATCCACACATCCTCTACCACTTCTGAAACCACACTGCTCTTCCCCAATCTGATGCTCTGTACATGCCTTCACCCTCTCAATCAATACCCTCCCATATGATTTACCAGGAATACTCAACAAACTTATACCACTGTAATTTGAGCACTCACTCTTATCCCCTTTGCCTTTGTACAATGGCACTATGCACGCATTCCGCCAATCCTCAGGCACCTCACCATGAGTCATACATACATTAAATAACCTTACCAACCAGTCAACGATACAGTCACCCCCTTTTTTAATAAATTCCACTGCAATACCATCCAAACCTGCTGCCTTGCCGGCTTTCATCTTCCGCAAAGCTTTTACTACCTCTTCTCTGTTTACCAAATCATTTTCCCTAACCCTCTCACTTTGCACACCACCTCGACCAAAACACCCTATATCTGCCACTCTATCATCAAACACATTCAACAAACCTTCAAAATACTCACTCCATCTCATTCTCACATCACCACTACTTGTTATCACCTCCCCATTTGCGCCCTTCACTGAAGTTCCCATTTGCTCCCTTGTCTTACGCACTTTATTTACCTCCTTCCAGAACATCTTTTT
>NC_092242.1:46705552-46725552 GCF_036320965.1 Panulirus ornatus | reverse complement strand
CCCCATACACATGTATATACATACGTCCACACACGCAAATATACATACCTACACAGCTTTCCATGGTTTACCCCAGACGCTTCACATGCCTTGATTCAATCCACTGACAGCACGTCAACCCCGGTATACCACATCGCTCCAATTCACTCTATTCCTTGCCCTCCTTTCACCCTCCTGCATGTTCAGGCCCCGATCACACAAAATCTTTTTCACTCCATCTTTCCACCTCCAATTTGGTCTCCCTCTTCTCCTCGTTCCCTCCACCTCCGACACATATATCCTCTTGGTCAATCTTTCCTCACTCATTCTCTCCATGTGCCCAAACCACTTCAAAAACCCTCTTCTGCTCTCTCAACCACGCTCTTTTTATTTCCACACATCTCTCTTACCCTTACGTTACTCACTCGATCAAACCACCTCACACCACACATTGTCCTCAAACATCTCATTTCCAGCACATCCATCCTCCTGCGCACAACTCTATCCATAGCCCACGCCTCGCAACCATACAACATTGTTGGAACTACTATTCCTTCAAACATACCCATTTTTGCTTTCCGAGATAATGTTCTCGACTTCCACACATTCTTCAAGGCCCCCAGAATTCTCGCCCCCTCCCCCACCCTATGATCCACTTCCGCTTCCATGTTTCCATCCACTGCCAGATCCACTCCCAGATATCTAAAACACTTCACTTCCTCCAGTTTTTCTCCATTCAAACTCACCTCCCAATTGACTTGACCCTCAACCCTACTGTACCTAATAACCTTTACTCTTTACATTTACTCTTAACTTTCTTCTTCCACACACTTTACCAAACTCAGTCACCAGCTTCTGCAGTTTCTCACATGAATCAGCCACCAGCGCTGTATCATCAGCGAACAACAACTGACTCACTTCCCAAGCTCTCTCATCCCCAACAGACTTCATACTTGCCCCTCTTTCCAAAACTCTTGCATTTACCTCCCTAACAACCCCATCCATAAACAAATTAAACAACCATGGAGACATCACACACCCCTGCCGCAAACCTACATTCACTGAGAACCAATCACTTTCCTCTCTTCCTACACGTACACATGCCTTACATCCTCGATAAAAACTTTTCACTGCTTCTAACAACTTTCCTCCTACACCATATATTCTTAATACCTTCCACAGAGCATCTCTATCAACTCTATCATATGCCTTCTCCAGATCCATAAATGCTACATACAAATCCATTTGCTTTTCTAAGTATTTCTCACATACATTCTTCAAAGCAAACACCTGATCCACACATCCTCTACCACTACTGAAACCACACTGCTCTTCCCCAATCTGATGCTCTGTACATGCCTTCACCCTCTCAATCAATACCCTCCCATATAATTTACCAGGAATACTCAACAAATTTATACCTCTGTAATTTGAGCACTCACTCTTATCCCCTTTGCCTTTGTACAATGGCACTATGCACGCATTCCGCCAATCCTCAGGCACCTCACCATGAGTCATACATACATTAAATAACCTTACCAACCAGTCAACAATACAGTCATCCCCTTTCTTAATAAATTCCACTGCAATACCATCCAAACCTGCTGCCTTGCCGGCTTTCATCTTCCGCAAAGCTTTCACTACCTCTTCTCTGTTTAACAAATCATTTTCCCTAACCCTCTCACTTTGCACACCACCTCGACCAAAACACCCTATATCTGCCACTCTATCATCAAACACATTCAACATTATATATATATATATAAAAGGAATATATATAAATATATATATATTTACATGTACAGAGCATCAGATTGGGGAAGAGCAGTGCGGTTTCAGAAGTGGTAGAGGATGTGTGGATCAGGTGTTTGCTTTGAAGAATGTATGTGAGAAATACTTAGAAAAGCAAATGGATTTGTATGTAGCATTTATGGATCTGGAGAAGGCATATGATAGAGTTGATAGAGATGCTCTGTGGAAGGTATTAAGAATATATGGTGTGGGAGGCAAGTTGTTAGAAGCAGTGAAAAGTTTTTATCGAGGATGTAAGGCATGTGTACGTGTAGGAAGAGAGGAAAGTTATTGGTTCTCAGTGAATGTAGGTTTGCGGCAGGGGTGTGTGATGTCTCCATGGTTGTTTAATTTGTTTATGGATGGGGTTGTAAGGGAGGTAAATGCAAGAGTCCTGGAAAGAGGGGCAAGTATGAAGTCTGTTGGGGATGAGAGAGCTTGGGAAGTGAGTCAGTTGTTGTTCGCTGATGATACAGCGCTGGTGGCTGATTCATGTGAGAAACTGCAGAAGTTGGTGACTGAGTTTGGTAAAGTGTGTGGAAGAAGAAAGTTGAGAGTAAATGTGAATAAGAGCAAGGTTATTAGGTACAGTAGAGGTGAGGGTCAAGTCAATTGGGAGGTGAGTTTGAATGGAGAAAAACTGGAGGAAGTGAAGTGTTTTAGATATCTGGGAGTGGATCTGTCAGCGGATGGAACCATGGAAGCGGAAGTGGATCATAGGGTGGGGGAGGGGGCGAAAATTTTGGGAGCCTTGAAAAATGTGTGGAAGTCGAGAACATTATCTCGGAAAGCGAAAATGGGTATGTTTGAGGGAATAGTGGTTCCAACAATGTTGTATGGTTGCGAGGCGTGGGCTATGGATAGAGGTGTGCGCAGGAGGATGGATGTGCTGGAAATGAGATGTTTGAGGACAATGTGTGGTGTGAGGTGGTTTGATCGAGTAAGTAACGTAAGGGTAAGAGAGATGTGTGGAAATAAAAAGAGCGTGGTTGAGAGAGCAGAAGAGGGTGTTTTGAAATGGTTTGGGCACATGGAGAGAATGAGTGAGGAGAGATTGACCAAGAGGATATATGTGTCGGAGGTGGAGGGAACGAGGAGAAGAGGGAGACCAAATTGGAGGTGGAAAGATGGAGTGAAAAAGATTTTGTGTGATCGGGGCCTGAACATGCAGGAGGGTGAAAGGAGGGCAAGGAATAGAGTGAATTGGAGTCATGTGGTATACAGGGGTTGACGTGCTGTCAGTGGATTGAATCAAGGCATGTGAAGCGTCTGGGGTAAACCATGGAAAGCTGTGTAGGTATGTATATTTGCGTGTGTGGACGTGTGTATGTACATGTGTATGGGGGGGGGGGAGGTTGGGCCATTTCTTTCGTCTGTTTCCTTGCGCTACCTCGCAAACGCGGGAGACAGCGACAAAGTATAAAAAAAAAAAAAAAAAAAAAAAAAAAAATATATATGATATATACATATATATATATATATATATATATATATATATATATATATATATATATATATATATGTATATATATATATATACATATTTATTTATATATATATATATATATATATATATATATATATATATATATATATATATATATATATATATATATATATATATATATATATATATATATATATATATATTATCCCTGGGGATAGGGGAGA
This sequence comes from Panulirus ornatus, assembly GCF_036320965.1. NCBI lineage: Eukaryota > Metazoa > Arthropoda > Malacostraca > Decapoda > Palinuridae > Panulirus > Panulirus ornatus. Next base: position 46,722,111 of record NC_092242.1, on the reverse strand, counting down.
AAGAATACTTCCCACGTATTCCCTGCGTGTCGTAGAAGGCGACTAAAAGGGGAGAGAGCAGGTGGCTGGAAATCCTCCCCTCTCTTGTTTTTTTTTTAATTTTCCAAAAGAATAAGCAGAGAAGGGGGTCAGGTGAGGATATTCCCTCTAAGGCCCAGTTCTCTGTTCTTAACGCTACCTCGCTAACGCGGGAAATGGCAAATAGCTTGAAAAAAAAAGAAATATATATATATATATATATTTTTTTTTTTTTTTTTTTGCTTTGTCGCTGTCTCTCGCGTTTGCGAGGTAGCGCAAGGAAAAGGCGAAAGAAATGGCCCAACCCACCCCCATACACATGTATATACATACGTCCACACACGCAAATATACATACCTACACAGCTTTCCATGGTTTACCCCAGACGCTTCACATGCCCCGATTCAATCCACTGACAGCACGTCAACCCCGGTATACCACATCGCTCCAATTCACTCTATTCCTTGCCCTCCTTTCACCCTCCTGCATGTTCAGGCCCCGATCACACAAAATCTTTTTCACTCCATCTTTCCACCTCCAATTTGGTCTCCCTCTTCTCCTCGTTTCCTCCACCTCCGACACATATATCCTCTTGGTCAATCTTTCCTCACTCATTCTCTCCATGTGCCCAAACCATTTCAAAACACACTCTTCTGCTCTCTCAACCACGCTCTTTTTATTTCCACACATCTCTCTTACCCTTACGTTACTTACTCGATCAAACCACCTCACACCACACATTGTCCTCAAACATCTCATTTCCAGCACATCCATCCTCCTGCGCACAACTCTATCCATAGCCCACGCCTCGCAACCATACAACATTGTTGGAACCACTATTCCTTCAAACATACCCATTTTTGCTTTCCGAGATAATGTTCTTGACTTCCACACATTCTTCAAGGCTCCCAGAATTTTCGCCCCCTCCCCCACCCTATGATCCACTTCCGCTTCCATGGTTCCATCCGCTGCCAGATCCACTCCCAGATATCTAAAACACTTCGCTTCCTCCAGTTTTTCTCCATTCAAACTCACCTCCCAATTGACTTTACCCTCAACCCTACTGTACCTAATAACCTTGCTCTTATTCACATTCACTCTTAACTTTCTTCTTTCACACACTTTACCAAACTCAGTCACCAGCTTCTGCAGTTTCTCACATGAATCAGCCACCAGCGCTGTATCATCAGCGAACAACAACTGACTCACTTCCCAAGCTCTCTCATCCCCAACAGACTTCATACTTGCCCCTCTTTCCAAAACTCTTCCATTCACCTCCCTAACAACCCCATCCATAAACAAATTAAACAACCATGGAGACATCACACACCCCTGCCGCAAACCTACATTCACTGAGAACCAATCACTTTCCTCTCTTCCTACACGTACACATGCCTTACATCCTCGTTAAAAACTTTTCACTTCTTCTAACAACTTGCCTCCCACACCATATATTCTTAATACCTTCCACAGAGCATCTCTATCAACTCTATCATATGCCTTCTCCAGGCATATATATATATATATATATATATATATATATATATATATATATATATATATATATATATATATATATATATATATATATATATATATATATATATATATATATATATATATATATATGTGTGTGTGTGGATCAGGTGTTTGCTTTGAAGAATGTATGTGAGAAATACTTAGAAAAGCAAATGGATTTGTATGTAGCATTTATGGATCTGGAGAAGGCATATGATAGAGTTGATAGAGATGCTCTCTGGAAGGTATTAAGAATATATGGTGTGGGAGGCAAGTTGTTAGAAGCAGTGAAAAGTTTTTATCGAGGATAGGGGATAGGGGAGAAAGAATACTTCCCACGTATTCCCTGCGTGTCGTAGAAGGCGACTAAAAGGGGAGGGAGCGGATGGCTGGAAATCCTCCCCTTTCTTGTTTTTTTTTTAATTTTCCAAAAGAAGGAACAGAGAAGGGGGTCAGGTGAGGATATTCCCTCTAAGGACCAGTTCTCTGTTCTTAACGCTACCTCGCTAACGCGGGAAATGGCAAATAGTATGAAATATATATATATATATATATATATATATATATATATATATATATATATATATATATATATATATACATTGAGATGTATAGGTATGTATATTTGCGTGTGTGGACGTGTATGTATATACGTATGTATGTGGGTGGGTTGGGCCATTGTTTCATCTGTTTCCTTGCGCTACCTCGCTAACGCGGGAGACAACGACAAAACAAAAAAAAAAAGAAATTCATATATATATATATATATATATATATATATATATATATATATATATATATATATATATATATATATATATATATATATATATATATATATATATATATATATATATATATATATATATATATATATATATATATATATATATATATATATATATATATATTTTTTTTTTTTTTCTTTATACTTTGTCGCTGTCTCCCGCGTTTGCGAGGTAGCGCAAGGAAACAGACGAAAGAAATGGCCCAACCCCCCCCATACACATGTACATACACACGTCCACACACGCAAATATACATACCTACACAGCTTTCCTTGGTTTACCCCGGACGCTTCACATGCCTTGATTCAATCCACTGACAGCACGTCAACCCCTGTATACCACATCGCTCCAATTCACTTTATTCCTTGCCCTCCTTTCACCCTCCTGCATGTTCAGGCCCCGATCACACAAAATCCTTTTCACTCCATCTTTCCACCTCCAATTTGGTCTCCCTCTTCTCCTCGTTCCCTCCACCTCCGACACATATATCCTCTTGGTCAATCTTTCCTCACTCATTCTCTCCATGTGCCCAAACCATTTCAAAACACCCTCTTCTGCTCTCTCAACCATGCTCTTTTTATTTCCACACATCTCTCTTACCCTTACGTTACTTACTCGATCAAACCACCTCACACCACACATTGTCCTCAAACATCTCATTTCCAGCACATCCATCCTCCTGCGCACAACTCTATCCATAGCCCACGCCTCGCAACCATACAACATTGTTGGAACTACTATTCCTTCAAACATACCCATTTTTGCTTTCCGGGATAATGTTCTCGACTTCCACACATTTTTCAAGGCTCCCAAAATTTTCGCCCCCTCCCCCACCCTATGATCCACTTCCGCTTCCATGGTTCCATCCGCTGACAGATCCACTCCCAGATATCTAAAACACTTCACTTCCTCCAGTTTTTCTCCATTCAAACTCACCTCCCAATTGACTTGACCCTCAACCCTACTGTACCTAATAACCTTTACTCTTTACATTTACTCTTAACTTTCTTCTTCCACACACTTTACCAAACTCCGTCACCAGCTTCTGCAGTTTCTCACATGAATCCGCCACCAGCGCTGTATCATCAGCGAACAACAACTGACTCACTTCCCAAGCTCTCTCATCCCCAACAGACTTCATACTTGCCCCTCTTTCCAAGACTCTTGCATTTACCTCCCTAACAACCCCATCCATAAACAAATTAAACAACCATGGAGACATCACACACCCCTGCCGCAAACCTACATTCACTGAGAACCAATCACTTTCCTCTCTTCCTACACGTACACATGCCTTACATCCTCGATAAAAACTTTTCACTGCTTCTAACAACTTGCCTCCCACACCATATATTCTTAATACCTTCCACAGAGCATCTCTATCAACTCTATCATATGCCTTCTCCAGATCCATAAATGCTACATACAAATCCATTTGCTTTTCTAAGTATTTCTCACATACATTCTTCAAAGCAAACACCTGATCCACACATCCTCTACCACTTCTGAAACCACACTGCTCTTCCCCAATCTGATGCTCTGTACATGCCTTCACCCTCTCAATCAATACCCTCCCATATAATTTACCAGGAATACTCAACAAACTTATACCTCTGTAATTTGAGCACTCACTCTTATCCCCTTTGCCTTTGTACAATGGCACTATGCACGCATTCCGCCAATCCTCAGGCACCTCACCATGAGTCATACATACATTAAATAACCTTACCAACCAGTCAACAATACAGTCACCCCCTTTTTTAATAAATTCAACTGCAATACCATCCAAACCTGCTGCCTTGCCGGCTTTCATCTTCCGCAAAGCTTTTACTACCTCTTCTCTGTTTACCAAATCATTTTCCCTAACCCTCTCACTTTGCACACCACCTCGACCCAAACACCCTATATCTGCCACTCTGTCATCAGACACATTCAACAAACCTTCAAAATACTCATTCCATCTCCTTCTCACATCACCACTACTTGTTATCACCTCCCCATTTACGCCCTTCACTGAAGTTCCCATTTGCTCCCTTGTCTTACGCACCCTATTTACCTCCTTCCAGAACATCTTTTTATTCTCCCTAAAATTTACTGATAGTCTCTCACCCCAACTCTCATTTGCCCTTTTTTTCACCTCTTGCACCTTTCTCTTGACCTGCTGTCTCTTTCTTTTATACTTCTCCCACTCAATTGCATTTTTTCCCTGCAAAAATCGTCCAAATGCCTCTCTCTTCTCTTTCACTAATACTCTTACTTCTTCATCCCACCACTCACTACCCTTTCTAAACAGCCCACCTCCCACTCTTCTCATGCCACAAGCATCTTTTGCGCAATCCATCACTGATTCCCTAAATACATCCCATTCCTCCCCCACTCCCCTTACTTCCATTGTTCTCACCTTTTTCCATTCTGTACACAGTCTCTCCTGATACTTCTTCACACAGGTCTCCTTCCCAAGCTCACTTACTCTCACCACCTTCTTCACCCCAACATTCACTCTTCTTTTCTGAAAACCCATACTAATCTTCACCTTAGCCTCCACAAGATAATGATCAGACATCCCTCCAGTTGCACCTCTCAGCACATTAACATCCAGATGTCTCTCTCGCGCGCCTGTCAATTAACACGTAATCCAATAACGCTCTCTGGCCATCTCTCCTACTTACATAAGTATACTTATGTATATCTCGCTTTTTAAACCAGGTATTCCCAATCATCAGTTCTTTTTCAGCACATAAATCTACAAGCTCTTCACCATTTCCATTTACAACACTGAACACCCCATGCATACCAATTATTCCCTCAACTGCCACATTACTCACCTTTGCATTCAAATCACCCATCACTATAACCCGGTCTCGTGCATCAAAACCGCTAACACACTCATTTAGCTGCTCCCAAAACACTTGCCTCTCATGATCTTTCTTCTCATGCCCAGGTGCATATGCACCAATAATCACCCACCTCTCTCCATCAACTTTCAATTTTACCCATATTAATCGAGAATTTACTTTCTTACATTCTATCACATACTCCCACAACTCCTGTTTCAGGAGTATTGCTACTCCTTCCCTTGCTCTTGTCCTCTCACTAACCCCTGACTTCACTCCCCAGACATTTCCAAACCACTCTTCCCCTTTACCCTTGAGCTTCGTTTCACTCAGAGCCAAAACATCCAGGTTCCTTTCCTCAAACATACTACCTATCTCTCCTTTTTTCACATCTTGGTTACATCCACACACATTTAGGCACCCCACTCTGAGCCTTCGAGGAGGATGAGCACTCCCCGCGTGACTCCTTCTTCTGTTTCCCATTTTAGAAAGTTAATACAAGGAGGGGAGGATTTCCGGCCCCCCGCTCCCGTCCCCTCTAGTCGCTTTCTACGACATGTGATTGTCCAAAACGAATCACATGTTTACCAAATGGCGTCCTAGCTTCGTCTCTTTGCTGTATATCAACTTACTGTTACATTTCTCTCTTGTGTCTCCCCTGATGATGTGATTATTACACGAAAGTGCACTTGGGAACTTTTCGTGTTTCATTTTCCCCGTGGACTCATAGGAACATATATATATATATATATATATATATATATATATATATATATATATATATATATATATATATATATATATATATATATATGCAGTAATGGGTGATTTGAGTCCAAAGGTGAGTAATGTCGCAGTTAAGGGAATAATTGGTGTACATGAAGTGTTCAGTGTTGTAAATGGAAATGGTGAAGAGTTTGTAGGTTTGTGTGCTGAAAGAGGACTGGTGATTGGGAATACCTCGTTTAAAAATAGAGATATACATAAGTATACGCATGGAAGTAGGAGAGATGGCCAGAGAGCGTTACTGGATTACGTGTTGATTGACAGGTGCGTGAGAGAGAACCTTTTGGATGTTTATGGGCTGAGAGGAGCAACTGGAGGGTTGTCTGATTATTATTTTGTGGAGGCAAGGTGATGATTTGTACAGTTTTTCACAAAAGAAGAGAGAATGTTGGGGTGAAGAAGGTGGTGAGATTAAGTGAGCTTGGAAAAGAGACTTTTGTGAGGAAGTACCAAGAGAGATCGAGTGCAGAATGGTAAAGGGGAGAGCAAATGTTATAAGGGGAGTGAGTGAGGACTGGGATTTATTTAGGGAAGCATTGTTGGCTTCCACAAAGGATGCGTGTGGCATGAGAAAGGTGGGAGGTTGGCAGATTAGAAAGGGTAGTGAGTGCTGGGATGAAGAAGTATGATTCTTAGTGAAAGAGAAGAGAGGCATTTGGAGAATTTTTTCAGGGATGTAGTGCAAATGACTGGGAAATGTATAAAAGAAAGAGGGAAGAGGTCAAGAGAAAGGTTGGGGTGAGAGAGTATCGTTAAATTTTATGGAGAATAAAAAGATGTTTTGGAAGGAGGTAAATAAAGTGCGTAAGACAAGAGAGCAAACGGGAACATCGGTGAAGGGAAATAATAGGCAGGTAATAACAGTAGTGGTGAAGTGAGAAGGAGATGGAGTGAGTATTTTGAAGGTTTGTTGAATGTGTTTGATGATAGAATGGCAGATATAGGGTGTTTTGGTCGAGGTGGTGTGCTAAGTGAGTGGGTCAGGGAAAATGGTTTGGTAAACAGAGAAGAGGTAGTGAAAGCTTTGCGGAAGATGAAAGTCGGCAGGGCGCCGGGTTTGGATGGTACTGGATAGGAATTTATTAAAAAGAGGGTGACTGTGTTGTTGACTGGTTGGTGAGAATATTCAACGTATGTATGATTCATGGTAAAGTGCCTGAGGATTGGCGGAATGCGTGCATAGCGCCATTGGGGATAAAGGTGAGTTTTCAAATTACAGAGGTATAAGTTTGTTGAGTGTTCCTGGGAAATTATATGGATAGGGTATTGATTGAGAGGGTGAAGGCATGTACAGAGCGTCAGATTGGGGAGGAGCAGTGTGGTTTCAGATGTAGTAAAGGATGTGTAGATCAGGTGTTTGCTTTGAAGAATGTATGTGGGATATATTTAGAAAAAAACAGATGGATTTGTATGTAACATTTATGGATCTGGAGAAGGTATATGATAAAGTTGATAGAGATGCTCTGTGGAAGGTATTAAGAGTATGTGGTGTGGGAGGTAAGTTGCTAGAAGCAGTGAAAAGTTTTATCGAAGATGTAAGGCATGTGTATGAGTAAGAAGAGAGGAGAGTGATTTGTTTCTAGTGAATGTTGATTGGCGGTAGAGTGTGTGATGTCTGCATTGTTGTTTAATTTGTTTGTGGATGGGGTTGTTAGGGCGGTGAATGGAGAGAGGGGCAAGTATGCCGGCTGTTTTGGATGAAAGGGCTTAGGGAGTGAGTCAGATTTTGTTCGCTGATGATACAGTGGTGGTAGCTGTTTCAGGTCAGAAACTGTAGAAGCTGGTTACTGAGTTTGGTAAAGTGTGTGAAAGAAGAAAGCTGAGAGTAAATGTGAATAAGAGCAAGGTTATTAGGTTCAGTAGGGTTGAGAGATAAGTCAGTTGGTAGGAAAGTTTGAATGGAGAAAAATTGGAGGAAGTGAAGTGTTTTAGATATCTGTGAGAGGAATTTGGAGCAGATGGAACCATGGAACCGGAAGTGAATCACAGGGTAGGTGTGTGCGTGTGTGTGTGGGGGGGGGGAGGGGGGAGGTTCTGGAAGCGTTGAAGAATGTGTGGAGGGCGAGAACGTCATTTCGGAGAGCAAAAATGGATATCTTTGAAGGAATAGTGTTTCCAACAATGTTATATGGTTGAGATGCATGGGCTATGGATAGGGTTGTGCGGAGGAGGGTTGATGTGTTGGAAATGAGATGTATGAGGACAATATGTGGTGTGAGGTAGTTTGACCGAGTAAGTAATGAATAGGTAAGAGAGATATGTGGTGATAAAAAGAGTGTGATTGAGAGGGCAGAAGAGGGTGGATTGAAATGGTTTGGTCACATGGGAAGAATGAGTGAGGAAAGATTGACAAAGAGGGTATATGTGTCAGAGGTGGAGGGAACAAGAAGTGGGAGACCAAATTGGAGGTGTAAAGATGGATTAAAAAAGATTTTGTGCGATCGGGGCCTGATTATACATGAGGGTGAAAGGCGTACTAAAATAGAGGGAATTGGAATGATGTGGTATACTGGGGTCGACGTGCTGTCAGTGGATTGAACCAAGGCATGTGAAGCGTCTGGAGTAAACCATGGAAAGTTTCGTTGGGCCTGGATGTGGAAAGGGATCTGTGGTTTCGGTGCATTACACATGACAGCTAGAGACTGAATGTGAACGAATGTGGTCTTTGTTGTCTTTTCCTAGAGCTACCTCGCACGCGCGCGTGGGGAGGAGAGTGCCATTTCATATGTGGTGGGGTGGTGACGAGAATGGATTAAGGCAGCAAGTATTGTCCTCAAACATCTCATTTCCAACACATCCACCCTCCTCCGCAGAACCCTATCTATAGCCCACGCCTTGCAACCATATAACTTTGTTGGAACCACTATTCCTTTAAACATACCTATATTTGCTTTCCAAGATAATGTTCTCGCCTTCCACACGTTCTTCAACGCTCCCAGAACCTTCGCTTCCTCCCCCACCCTGTGACTCACTTCTGCTTCCATGGTTCCATCCGCTGCCAAATCTACTCCCAGATATCTAAAAGACTTCACTTCCTCCAGTTTTTCTCCATTCAAACTCACCTCCCAATTGACTTGTCCCTCAACCCTACTGCACCTAATAGCCTTGCACTTATTCACATTCACTCTTAGGTTTCTTCTTTCACACACTTTACCAAACTCAGTCACCAGCTTCTGCAGTTTCTCACCCGATTATATACAGCGGATATCACACACCCCTGCCGCAGACTTAGCTTCACTGGAAACCAATTACTCTTCCCTCTTCCTACTCGTACACATGGTTTATATCCTTGGTAAAGACTTTTCGTTGCTTCCAGTAGCTTCCCTCCAACACTCTATAATCTTATGCCCTTCTACAAAGCATCTATATCTACCCTATCATATGCCTTCTCTAGATCCATAAATGCTACATACAAATCAGTCTGTTTTTCTAAGTATTTCTCTCACACATACTTTAACGCAAACACCTGATCCACACATCCCCTACCACTTCTGAAACCACACTGCTCTTCCTCAATATGATACTCTGTACATGCCTTCACCCTCTCAGTCCATTCCCTCCCATACAATTTCCCAGGAATACTCAACAAACTTATGCCTCTGTAGTTTGAACATTCACTTTTATCTCCTTTACCTTTGTGCAATATCTCTATGCATGCATTCCGCTAATACTCATACACTTCACCATGATCCGAACACACACTGAATATCCTTACCAATCAATCAACAACACAGTCACTCCATTTCTTAATATGTTCTTCTGTAACACCATCCGAACATGCCGTCTTTTCGGATTTCATTATCTGCAAAGCTTCTACCACTGTTTCTCTCTTAACCAAACCATTCCCCCTGACCCTTCCACTTCGTACACCACCCCGACCAAAACACCCTACATCTGCCACTCTATAATGAAACACATTTAACAAACCTTCAAAATACTCACTCCATATCCTTACTTCTTCAGTACCTGTTATTACTTACCCCCTTGCCCCTTCATCAACGTTCCCATTTGTTCTCCTGTCTGACGGACATTATTTACCTACTTCCAAAGCAACTTTTTATTTTCCCTAAAGTTTAATGATGCTCTCTCACCTACACTCTCATTTACCCCTCTTTTTCAACCTTTGCACCTCCTTCTTGACCTCCTGCCGCTTTCTTTTTTACATCTCCCACTCATTTGCATTCCTTCGTTTTAAGTATCGTCGAAACGCCTGTCTTTTCCTTTTTACTAACAACTTTACTTTTTCATTTCACCACTCACTATTCTTTCTAATCTGCCTACGTCCCACCTTTCTTCACTACATGCATCTTTTGGACATGCCAACATTGTTTCCCTAAATGCATCCTATTCCTCACCCACTCCCCTCACATCATTTTCTCTCACCTTTTGCCATTCTACACTCAGTCTCTCTAGATACTTCCTCACACGTATCCTTTCCAAGCTCACTTACTCTCACGACTCTCTTCTCTCCAAAATTTTCTTAGTCTCTCCTCACTCCCGCTCTCCACAACCTGCTTAGCTATCTTAATCATACGATCACGCTTCTCTTTTACCCTATTATTTCTTACTCGATCATCTCTCCTCTCACCACGCACTGTTTTCAAATTTTCCGTTATCATCACATTACCCTCTCCTTTACTCTTGGATCTAAAGCAAATGACTTGCACCGACGGTACTATTTTACCACCCAGAATCTTTGCCCTCTCCCCACCCACTGGTTCGTTTCAACTCTCACGGTTCCATCCGCTGTCATGTCCATTCCCAGTTTTCTTAAAGACTCCACTTCCTCTAGGTTCTCCCCATTCAAACTCACACTTAAACCAACATATCTCTCTCCCCTGCGAAACCTCGTAATCTTATTTTCATTCATATTAATACTAATTTTCTCCATTCTCTCTGCCTGAGACATCAGCTTCTGTGATTTCTCACTTGAGTCGGTCAAGAGAACCGTGTCATCAGCATGCAGCACCTGAATCATCTCCCAGCACCCTTTCACCAGACCTCTCCATGACAAACAAACCGCAGACCTAGCCTTATCTCCAACACTTTCGCATTAATTTCCTGTCTTCCGTATCAGTGAAAAGATTGATGAGCCCTTGTAACATTATAAATCCTTACTGTACACTCATCTTCATCTTAAACAACTCATTCTCCTCCCTTTTTTATTCGTTCCCATGGCTTCCTCTCTCAAAGAAAACTTCTCATTGATTCTCGTAGCACTTCCCACAAATAAATTTTATCATCGCTTTCACAGGCCTTCTCTAGGTCCATAATTGCCACAAACAAATTCCTCTCTTTCTTTAGGTATTCCTCACACACATTCATTAAAGTAAATACCTGGTCCAAAATATCCTCTACCACTCATGAAGTTACGATGTTCTTCCTCAATCCTCCTATCGAAAGACAGTTCCCTGTTTTGTCTCTATATACATCACGTGTATTCAATCATATCTTTATGTTTAACGCAGGCACTTGCAATACTTATTCTTACTGATACAACTAATCGATGTACGAAAGAGCTTTTCAATTCCCTGCCTCTAAATGTTTTCCTTGGAAGGAGGTATGTACCTGTTGATTACTTGGGGGTAACCCATCCCTGAAGGCCATGCACATGTTGCTCTGGAAGTATATTTAAAAGAAAGAAAAAATAAGTTTATATGAGATGTACTAACTATGTTTTACCTGATTCGCTGCACATTAGCTGATGATGTTGGAGAGTGAACCGAAAGGCTTATTAGCCTGCGGTAGTGGAAACAGCGTCAGTGATAAAGAACTAAACCACAAAAGGACGAGGAGGCTACAGCTGAAAGAGCTGATCCCTAGTGTAGTCACCAGTGCCCCATGTCGATACATTACTAAAAAGAAGAAGAAGAAGAAGAAGAAGAAGAAGAAGAAGAAGAAGAAGAAGAAGAAGAAGAGGAAGAAGAAGAAGAAGAAGAAGAAGAAGAAGAAGAAGAAGAAGAAGAAGAAGAAGAAGAAATAGAAGAAGTAGAAGAAGAAATAGAAGAAGAAGAAGAAGAAGAAGAAGAAGAAGAAGAAGAAGAAGAAGAAGAAGAAGAAGAAGAAGAAGAAAAAGCAGAAGAAGAAGAAGAAGAAGAAGAAGAAGAAGAAGAAGAAGAAGAAGAAGAAGAAGAAGAAGAAGAAGAAGAAGAAGAAGTAGAAGAAGTAGAAGAAGAAATAGAAGAAGAAGAAGAAGAAGAAGAAGAAGAAGAAGAAGAAGAAGAAGAAGAAGAAGAAAAAGAAGAAGAAGAAGAAGAAGAAGAAGAAGAAGAGGAAGAAGAAGAAGAAGAAGAAGAAGAAGAAGAAGAAGAAGAATCTCGCGTTACAGTATTACGTACGACTTATTCATGAAGAAAGTTGATCTGTCCTTAAAGGAAATTGCCCTGACTTCATGTATCATGGGCTGGACCTGATCGTAATCAGAGGGATGATACCAATGAATAGCTAAAAAGGACATCATTTGAATGCATGCATGAGAGGCGGCCCTCAATCTCAACTCAACGGACTCACCTAAATCCCCATCCCAAGACAGGTAGTACGTAGAATCCCTGATTGCTGATGTAAAAGGGCGTCTGGCCCCGGGAGTCAGTGAAGTGGATGGCGATGACCTCACTGATTACGTACTTGAAGGCGATTAACGAGTAACGCCCCGCCAACACCTTCTGTAGCGCCTCCTTTGGGTCCAACACCTGTCGTATTGGGATTCGTTAGTTTTGTGCATATGTAATCATTAATGGTGGAGACAGTAAAGTAGTAACCATCTCTCTGTCTATCTTCAACACCAATCTTTGATAAATTATTGTTTTTTACAACGATCCTTAACTTTCACTGCTTCGCTTTATATGTGATAATCATTATCTACTTTTGACATATAGTGTTTACAGTTTTCTTCCTGTAAACAAAATAATATCTAACTCCATCGTCGTAAACAATGTCAAAAAATGTTTGGCCACATAGGGACTTGGGAAAACTTCCTGAAAAGCTGGGTAAGATTTGTGGAGGATCTAGAAATACCATAAAGTTTTGTGGTAGCCAACGTAGTGTTTATAATGTGCTAAGGAAGACCCAGGGAAGAGCTTTGATAGAACCTACGGAGGACCAGAGGAAGACCTTGGGAAGATACCAGGACGAACTGTGAAATGTATAATGGACCTGAGTACCACTGTCTTCTATGAATCTGTTCCATACCTCCACAACTCTTGCAGTATAAAGTTACTTCTTTTCATTTTTGTAAAAAAAAAATCTTGGTTGATTTAAGTTGGTCTATCCATACATCTCTCGAAGAGCTAGCTGTTCATCGTCCACGTCATCGATAGTTTTAAAAGAACTCGTCATCACAACTCTTCTCCAAGATGGGCAACTCTAAAGCCAGTAGACGTTCCCTGCAACTTATCTACCATCATCTGGACGTTCTCTATTACCTCTCTATGCTGTAACCAAACCTAAGAAGCATACTCTAGTTTTAACCTTTTCTAGGATATGAACAACTTGCTAAATATATCCTTATCCATAAACTTGAAAAATATTCTCATATTTGTAAGCAGACAGTTTTTCTCTTTCACTACTTTATTGATATAAGACTCTAGCAACAGGACGGGGACTATGTCGACTCTCACGACCTTTCTTCATACAGAATCCTGATATTCTGCCAGATTATATTCACACTGAGGCTTCCTTTCACTTTGCCCCAACCTCATTACCTTACATTTCCTAGGGGGGAGTTGATGCAATTCTGCTCACTTTTTACCTCTCTCAAAACCTTTGCATCATGTGAGAGTCCATATATTCAGGCAGAGCAGAACCTTCTTGCACTCCGCTGGTCACTCCGACCTTTCTGGAGAAAGCCCCTCTGCCGTGTGTCCTTTGTCCCCTTCCACAAAGATATTCCTCAGTTCATTAAAGGAGTTACCCCCCCCCCCCCTTATTCTTGCCTGGTGATGAAGCTACTTCATCAGGCATCCATTTGATTTGTGTCAAATGCTTTCTGGTATTCATAACACAAGCTTCTTCCTTTAAAACCATGTTGTCTCTCACTTAGGTGACTTCTCTTTACTAGTGTATGTGTGTATGTGTGTGTGTGTGTGTGTGTGTGTGTGTGTGTGTGTGTGTGTGTGTGTGTGTGTGTGTGTGTGTGTGTGTGTGTGTGTGTATGTATGTGTGTGTGTGTGTGTGTATGTGTGTGTGTGTGTGTGTGTGTGTGTGTGTGTGTATATCAAAGCCTCATCTACGTGTTCCTCCTGTACCTTATCAACCTTATCTTTACATACAATCTTCACACATCATACTGATAATTATCTTTACATACAATCTTGACACATCATACTGATAATTATCATCATTATAATGAATCAACTCACTGATCCGTACATATCTCACAGTCTTTCAAGATTTCCAGGGAAGATGTTTGGTACGTACTAACCTCCATTTTCTTTGTTATCTCCCTTACCACGGCATCCTCATGTGTGGTGAAATATTCTACAACTGAGCCTTTGAAAAGGCTAGACTCTGTACCCCAATTCCAGTTGTCTTGCTCCAGGAGTTCCTCAAGGGTTTCCAAAGGCCTGGATTTTTCCTGGACGGTCAGGTGAGCGATCAGTGACGACCGGAACCCTGTAGTGATGACCAGACAGAACAGTAGCCACCATCCCAGGAGCACCTGTAGGATACATCACAGGAGATTACCACATTTAATGTCTGGTCAGCGTTCACTGTGTTTCACTAATGTTACCATGAACGCCCGGAAACTTAGAGTTATTTACTGATTGATTTCCACAAAGATTGGTCAAAAACAACCATGTAATTTTCATGTGTGCCAGAGACTGACGTTATTTTTGTTAAATTGCCCATATCTTCATCTGTCCAATACCCAAGGTTTTGCACCAACTCGTTTTTTGTTCTCGATTAACTTGATTAACCTGTGAGTGCACGACCCCGGTCGGCCCAGGAATACGCCCATTACGTTCTCAGATATATGAGAAAAAAACTGCAAATCGATATCTTTTTTCACAATGGACTGGATTAGTTTGTGATACGAGTCATTTCTAATATTCTAAAGGGTCATGGGTTATCAGAAAAAGGAAAACATTAATGTAGCTATGTTACTTGGTCATGTTGGAGACAGTGTTCATGAAATTTGACAAGAAAATTCTATTTTCATATGAACTACGGTATACTTATATGAAATCTTTGATTTAATGATTTCAATGTTTCTCAGAGATTAAAAAAATGTCACATACAGAATCTAGTCATTTCTTTCTTATTGTTCCTCCGACGCATGAAACTTGACAAAACATCGTCTCTCCACACACCCATCCATCATTATGCTCACAGTGAAATTAAGACTTACTCAATCCGAACCTTCTCCAGAGATTAAATATACATGAATAAATAAATTAATAAACAGATATATATATATATATATATATATATATATATATATATATATATATATATATATATATATATATATATATATATCATTCATTTCTATTTTATTTTGCTTTGTCGCTGTCTCCCGCGTTAGCAAGGTAGCGCAAGGAAACAGACGAAAGAATGGCCCAACCCACCCACATACACATGTATATTCATACACGTCCACACACGCAAATATACATACCTATACATCTCAATGTACACATATATATACACACACAGACATGTACATATATACACATGTACATAATTCATACTGTCTGCCTTTATTTATTCCCATCGCCACCTCGCCACACATGGAATAATAACCCCCTCGCCCCTCATGTGTGCGAGGTAGCGCTAGGAAAAGACAACAAAGGCCACATTCGTTCACACTCAGTCTCTAGCTGTCATGTAATAATGCCCGAAACCACAGCTCCCTTTCCACATCCAGGCCCCACACAACTTTCCATGGTTTACCCCAGACGCTTCACATGCCCTGGTTCAATCCATTGACAGCACGTTAACCCCGGTATACCACATCGTTCCAATTCACTCTATTCCTTGCACGTCTTTCACCCTACTGCATGTTCAGGCCCCGATCACTCAAAATCTTTTTCACTCTATCTTTCCACCTTCAATTTGGTCTCCCACTTCTCCTCGTTCCCTCCACCTCTGACACATATATCCTCTTGGTCAATCTTTCCTCACTTATTCTCTCCATGTGACGAAACCATTTCAAAACACCGTCTTCTGCTCTCTCAACCACTCTTTTTATTTCCACACATCTCTCTTACCCTTACATTACTTACTCGATCAAACCACCTCACACCACATATTGTCCTCAAACATCTCATTTCCAGCATATCCACCCTCCTGCGCACAACTCTATCCATAGCCTACGCCTCGCAACCCTACAACACTGTTGGGACCACTATTCCTTCAAACATACCCATTTTTGCTTTCCGAGATAATGTTCTCGACATCCAAACATTCTTCAAAGCTCCCAGAATTTTCGCCCCCTCCCCCACCCTATGATTCACTTCCGCTTCCATGGTTCCATCCGCTGCCAGATCCACTCCCAGATATCTAAAACACTTTCCTTCCTGCAGTTTTTCTCCATTCAAACTTACCTCCCAATCGACTTGACCCTCAACCCTACTGTACCTAATAACCTTGCTCTTATTCACATTTACTCTGAACT
>NC_092242.1:46675552-46700552 GCF_036320965.1 Panulirus ornatus | reverse complement strand
TTTCGTGTGTTGTTTTGTATCATTTTAACTATTACTGGCAAGATGTAACGTTTTAACTAATACTGTTAGGACTTGGCATAAACTTCTCTTACTATGGTTCCTGCAGACATAGTATTTGCTGCATCCTCTGACTAAGCTAGGTTAGCCCTGACATGATAATAGGTTCGGGATTAGATTATGGAGGTAGACGTACTGGGCATACTGACTTGGCGCGTATATAACGTTGACCTTTCTGTGCGTTTTTTTCTTGTTGTTTAAAGTCCGTATTAACTTTCGGTTAGAAAGATAAATCTCGAATATCAATCATTTATATTCCGTGAAGACACTACATACATGTTTATGGCATCCTGTTCCCGTTGTTTGTAAGGCAGGAAAAAACTAGCAAACTAAACCACCTGTGAAGAATCACTGGATTATTTTCACATTTATCTTTTTTTTTAGGAGCACGTGTCAGTGTCTTTAGTTCCATGATTTAACAAAACTTTATCGTTAACCATTATGGTATATCTTTTTTTTCATATTCACTTATTCCATGTGAATCTATCCTATTTTCGTGTGTTGTAGTCCCTGGACTCAAGTGCCCCAGACACCATGTGGAAGATGGGAAACAACTTTTAAACACTTCAACGAGATAATATGTATCATCTTGTCCACAAGTGTAGGCTTCCTCTTTCTGTATATGCAAATGCCAATTTCATGAGTACTGATGAAAAAATCTAGGACTAATCTGACATCTTTGCTACAGTGGCAAGTTTTCCTGGTTCACATGAAGAAGAAATGTGTCATCTAATTCAGTAATGCTTAAAGGATGGTAACTGAACGTTTTCCTTACATCACTCGCATGATGAGATGTGCTGTAAACATCCACAAACAACCAGGCTGAAAGGAATTAAGGTGGCCATCCTCCCGCCTCACCCCTATTTTTTTTTTTCATTGTTGTAAATGTTCGACAAGTCTACACAAGTCAGTGTTTACACAATGTTTTCATGAACTCTTCCATAAACTTACAAGACATCGATTATATTGCAACCAAAACCAAAGAGGAGATAAGATAGTGGCAGTAGAGAAGAACTTGTGAGCAAGTCATAAGGTGATACATGGTTAAGTCAACCAGTAACAGAACGTACTTGAGCTGAGATGCTGACGGAGGGGTCAGTGCATGCCTGCTCCACGAGCACTCCCCAGCCATACAGGAGGGAGGTGCTGTACCGGACTTTCCGCCCTCCTGTCAGCCACCACCACGTCCTCTGCAGCAGCCACAGGATCGTGCCCCACACCATCACGCTCACCAGCAACGCAAACCACAGTTCACCTGGAGGAGGCATTGCATGGGAAACGTAATGCACCATCAATATGTACACTGGAGGGAGACACACGCTAGTTTGAAAAAGGCGTTTTCTCATTTAGATTTTAAGTGTTCCGTGTATACATTATCAAATGAAATATGAACACACAGAAACACGCACACACAGATATGGGTCTCTTGGTGTTATTATTTGCATTACTGACCATGAGTCAGTACGGGCCAACCAAGGGTTGTACCTGCATGGGTTCGAATCTTTGGTGTCCTCTCCTAGGGCTGGTCAGTGAATGGCTAAGTGGCTAGGCTGATGTGTGTGTGTGTGTGTGTGTGTGTGTGTGTGGACAGTTAGTTTAGTTTATTTACAAAATAACATTTGAACATCTACATTATACATAACTGTATAAGGCACATACATAATAATATAGGTAATACTTAAACATACCAAATATTTTGTCCACATACACACATACACACGAAAGAAGACGTGGTACATATATTCATGGTTAAGAAACAGGAAAACAAATGTAAACTCTCTCCCCGTAACACACTAATAGTAATCACACGATGGAAATGATAATCAAAAAGCAAATGGCTGATTACTTGGTGAGGAAAAGCTACTGCATCACTAATCGACAACATGGATTTAGGAAAGACAAGATACGTTGCAGATCTCTAAGACATATGTTAGGGAGTATGATCCATCTCAGACAGAAGAGAAGGATGGGTGGAGTGTGTTTTACTGGACTACCGGAAGACATTTGACATATAGGAGGATGGTAAAGAAGCTGGATTTTCAGGCAAAATTAGAAATGAGACTCATTTGATGAATAGATATATACTTAAGAAGTAGGGAGAGAAGGAAGCATGGTAGAGGAGTCATACCGAACTGGGTTGAGGTCACTAATGACGTGTCAAGGTGATCGGTCGTCCTGAGGCCTCCGCTCTTTATAATCTGTTTAACAAACTAGCACAAATGACTGTAGCCATACCTAGATAAGCCTGTAGATAATGCTAGGGTCACGAGGGACTGATGAGGGTTGCAACAACATACAGGAAGTAGTAAACGAACTCCAAAGATTGGCATATGAATGATAAGATTCCTATCGAGGTAATGCACTACGAAAGACAGACAAGATACAAGTATCACTTTACAAGAAATAAGCTGCGGGAATCTTTGACTGAAAAAGACTTGGAAAACGACAGAGTATCTCACTTGTCACCACAGCTCCACCTTAAGATAACCGTAAAGACAAAAGTATTCTCAGCGTATGTTAAACCAAATCGAGAGTACAGCACCTATACAAGCACGGAAAATTAGGAGAAAAGAGCAACAAAGATGGAAAGAGAACTAAGACATCAGTTCAACAACGAGAGGTCAGGGTTATGGACTTCCTAGGTGTAACGGTTATCGTTACTAACCACAACCCATTCACGGGCCGCCCAGGGTTGAGTGCATGGTTTCGAATCCGGGTTGCGGCAGTCGGTCCACAGTCAAGCCAACTGTTCATCCACCCATAGGGTTTGGTCGATAAAATGGGTACTGCCTCAGACTAGGGTATATGTATGTATATATATATATATGTATATATACATATATATATATATATATATATATATATATATATATATATATATATATATATATATATATATATATATATATATATATATATATATATATATATATTATACTATTCGCCATTTCCCGCGTTAGCAAGGTAGCGTTAAGAACAGACGACTGAACCTTTGAGGGAATATCCTCACTTGGCCCCTCCATAGTTCCTTCATTTGGAAAACTAAAAACGAGAGGGAAGGATTTCCAGCCCCCCGCTCCCTTCCCTTTTAGTCGCCTTCTACGACACGCAGGGAATACGTGGGAAGTATTCTTTCTCCCCTATCCCAGGGATATATATATATATATATATATATATATATATATATATATATATATATATATATATATATATATATATATATATATATATATATATATATATATGTTATTCTTTTTTATTATACTTCGTCGCCGTCTCCCGCGTCTGCGAGGTAGCGCAAGGAAACAGACGAAAGAAATGGCCCAACCCCCCCCCATACACATGTATATACATACATCAAACCACATGTATATACATACATCAAACCACATGTATATACATACATGTCCACACACGCAAATATGCATACCCATACATCTCAATGTACACATATATATATACACACACAGACATATACATATATACACATGTACATAATTCATACTGTCTGCCTTTATTCATTCCCATCGCCACCTCGCCACACATAGAATAACATCCCCCTCCCCCCTCATGTGTGCGAGGTAGCGCTAGGAAAAGACAACAAAGGCCCCATTCGTTCACACTCAGTCTCTAGCAGTCAGGTAATAATGCACCGAAACCACAGCTCACTTTCCACATCCAGGCCCCACAGAACTTTCCATGGTTTACCCCAGACGCCTCTCATGCCCCGATTCAATCCATTGACAGCACGTCGACCCCGGTATACCACATCGATCCAATTCACTCTATTCGTTGCCCGCCTTTTACCCTCCTGCATGTTCATATATATATATATATATATATATATATATATATATATATATATATATATATATATATATATATATGTATATATACGAATAAAGTGTATGTGAACGCGCACCTTCATAGAACATACAAAGCTCCAACAGCCAGAATCGAACCTGGGACCCCTTGTGCAAGAGGCAGGCATGCTAATCGCTAGGCTAAGGGACTGTATAATAGGAAACAACTATTCGAAATACTAAGTACTCGAATACCCTTCGTCTCACAATGGTGAGCAACGGGGTCTATCGGTTGTTTCCGAACAGAACACATAGCCAGCTGATAGCGTTTTACCGAACCTGACTGTACAACGAGGAGTCATATGAATACGAATAAAGTGAAGGTGCGCGTTCATATACACTTTATTTATATATATACACACACAGACACATACATATATACCCATGCACACAATTCACACTGTCTTCCTTTATTAATTCCCATCGCCACCTCGCCACACATGGAATACAATCCCCCTCCCCCCTCATGTGTGCGAGGTAGTGCTAGGAAAAGATAACAAAGGCCCCATTCGTTCACACTCAGTCTCTAGCTGTCATGCAATAATGCCCGAAACCACAGCTCCCTTTCCACATCCAGGCCCCACACAACTTTCCATGGTTTACCCCAGACGCTCCACATGCCCTGATTCAATCCACTGACAGCACGTCAACCCCGGTATACCACATCGATCCAATTCACTCTATTCCTTGCCCGCCTTTCACCCTCCTACATGTTCAGGCCCCGATCCCTCAAAATCTTTTTCACTCCATCTTTCCACCTCCAATCTGGTCTTCCACTTCTCCTCGTTCCCTCCACCTCCGACACATATATCCTCTTGGTCAATCTTTCCTCACTCATTCTCTCCATGTGCCCAAACCATTTCAAAACACCCTCTTCTGCTCTCTCAACCACGCTCTTTTTATTTCCACACATCTCTCTTATCCTTACATTACTTACTCGATCAAACCACCTCACCACACATTGTCCTCAGACATCTCATTTCGAGCACATACACCCTCCTGCGCACAAGTCTATCCATAGCCCACGCCTCGCAACCATACAACATTCCCAAACTCTCTCATCCCCAACAGACTTTTTACTTGCCCCTCTTTCCAAAACTCTTGCATTCACCTCCCTAACAACCCCATCCATAAACAAATCAAACAATCATTTAGACATCACACACCCCTGCCGCAAACCTACATTCACTGAGAACCAATCACTTTCCTCTCTTCCTACATGTACACATGCCTTACATCCTCGATAAAAACTTTTCACTGCTTCTAACACCTTGCCTCCCACACCATACATTCTTAGTACCTTCCACAGAGCATCTCTATCAACTCTATCATATGCCTTCTCCAGATCCATAAATGCTACATACAGATCCATATGCTTTTGTAAGTATTTCTCACATACATTCTTCAAAGCAAACACCTGATTCACACATCCTCTACCACTTCTGAAACCACACTGCTCTTCCCCAGTCTGATGCTCTGTACATGCCTTCACCCTCTCAATCAATACCCTCCCATATAATTTCCCAGGAATACTCAACAAACTTATACCTCTGTAATTTGAGCACTCACTCTTATCCCCTTTGCCTTTATACAATGGCACTATGCACGCATTCCGCCAATCCTCTGGCACCTCACCATGAATCATACATACATTAAATAACCTTACCAACCAGTCAACAATACAGTCACCTCCTTTTTTAATAAATTCCACTGCAATACCATCCAAACCTACTGCCCTGCCGGCTTTCATCTTCCGCAAAGCTTTTACTACCTCTTCTCAGTTTACCAAATCATTTTCCCTAACCCTCTCACTTTGCACACCACCTCGACCAAGACACCCTATATCTGCCACTCTATCATCAAACACATTTAACAAACCTTCAAAATACTCACTCCATCTTCTCACATCACCACTACTTGTTACCACTTCCCCATTAGCCCCCTTCACTGAAGTTCCCATTTTCTCCCTTGTCTTACGCACTCCTTCCGGAACATCTTTTTATTGTCCCTAAAATTTAATTATATATATATATATATATATATATATATATATATATATATATATATATATATATATATATATATATATATATATATGTATATATATATATATATATATATATAAATATATATATATATATATATATATATATATATATATATATATATATATATATATATATATATATATATATATATATATATATATATATATATATATATATATATATATATATATCAGTGGATTGAATCAAGGCATGTGAAGCGTCTGGGTTAAACCATGGAAAGCTGTGTAGGTATGTATATTTGCGAGTGTGGACGTATGTATATACATGTGTATAGGGGTGGGTTGGGCCATTTCTTTCGTCTGTTTCCTTGCGCTACCTCGCAATACGTGGGAGACAGCGACAAAGATAAAAAAAAAAGAAAATATATATATATATATATATATATATATATATATATATATATATATATATATATATATATATATATATATACATATATACATATATATATATATATATATATATATATATATATATATATAGATATATATATATATATATATATATATATATATATATATATATATATATATATATATATATATATGTATATATATATATATATATACATATATATATATATACATATATAAATATATATATGTATATATATATATATATATATATATATATATATATATATATATATATATATATATATATATATATATATATATATATATATATATATATATATATATATATATATATATATATATATATATATATATATATATATATATATATATATATATATGTATATATATATATATATATATATATATATATATATATATATATATATATATATATATATATATATATATATATATATATATATATACATATATATATATATATATATATATATATATATATATATATATATATATATATATATATATATTATTATTTTATTTTTCATTATACTTTGTCGCTGTCTCCCGCGTTTGCGAGGTAGCGCAAGGAAACAGACGAAAGAAATGGCCCCCCCCCCCATACACATGTATATACATACGTCCACACACGCAAATATACATACGTACACAGCTTTCCATGGTTTACCCCAGACGCTTCACATGCCTTGATTCAATCCACTGACAGCACGTCAACCCCGGTATACCACATCGCTCCAATTCACTCTATTCCTTGCCCTCCTTTCACCCTCCTGCATGTTCAGGCCCCGATCACACAAAATCTTTTTCACTCCATCTTTCCACCTCCAATTTGGTCTCCCTCTGCTCCTCGTTTCCCCCACCTCCGACACATATATCCTCTTGGTCAATCTTTCCTCACTCATTCTCTCCATGTGCCCAAACCACTTCAAAACACCCTCTTCTGCTCTCTCAACCACGCTCTTTTTATTTCCACACATCTCTCTTACCCTTACGTTACTCACTCGATCAAACCACCTCACACCACACATTGTCCTCAAACATCTCATTTCCAGCACATCCATCCTCCTGCGCACAACTCTATCCATAGCCCACGCCTCGCAACCATACAACATTGTTGGAACCACTATTCCTTCAAACAGACCCATTTTTGCTTTCCGAGATACTGTTCTCGACTTCCACACATTCTTCAAGGCCCCCAGAATTTTCGCCCCCTCCCCCACCCTATGATCCACTTCCGCTTCCATGGTTCCATCCGCTGCCAGATCCACTCCCAGATATCTAAAACACTTCACTTCCTCCAGTTTTTCTCCATTCAAACTCACCTCCCAATTGACTTGACCCTCAACCCTACTGTACCTAATAACCTTGCTCTTATTCACATTTACTCTTAACTTTCTTCTTCCACACACTTTACCAAACTCAGTCACCAGCTTCTGCAGTTTCTCACATGAATCAACCACCAGCGCTGCATCATCAGCGAACAACAACTGCCTCACTTCCCAAGCTCTCTCATCCCCAACAGACTTCATACTTGCCCCTCTTTCCAAAACTCTTGCATTTACCTCCCTAACAACCCCATCCATAAACAAATTAAACAACCATGGAGACATCACACACCCCTGCCGCAAACCTACATTCACTGAGAACCAATCACTTTCCTCTCTTCCTACACGTACACATGCCTTACATCCTCGATAAAAACTTTTCACTGCTTCTAACAACTTTCCTCCCACACCATATATTCTTAATACCTTCCATAGAGCATCTCTATCAACTCTATCATATGCCTTCTCCAGATCCATAAATGCTACATACAAATCCATTTGCTTTTTCAAGTATTTCTCACATACATTCTTCAAAGTAAACACCTGATCCACACATCCTCTACCACTTCTGAAACTACACTGCTATTCCCCAGTCTGATGCTCTGTACGTGCCTTCACCCTCTCAATCAATACCCTCCCACATGATTTACCAGGAATACTCAACAAACTTGTACCTCTGTGATTTGAGCACTCACTTTTATCCACTTTGCCTTTACACAATGACGCTATGCACGCATTCCGCCAATCCTCAGGCACCTCACCATGAGTCATCCATACATCAAATAACCTTACCAACCAGTCAACAATACACTCATTCACTTTTTTTTTAATAAATTCCACTGCAATACCATCGAAAATCGCTGCCTTGCCGGCTTTCATCTTCCGCTAAGCTCTTAATACCTCTTCTCTGTTTACCAAATCATTTTCCCTAACCCTCTGACTTCGCACACCACCTCGACCAAAACACCCTATATCTGCCACTCTATCATCAAACACATTCAACAAACCTTCAAAACACTCACTCCATCTGCTTGTCACATCAACACTACTTGTTATCACCTCCCCATTAGCCCCCTTCACTGATGTTCCTATTTGTTCCCTTGTCTTGGGCACTTTATTTACCTCCTTCCAAAACATCTTATTCTCCCTAAAATTTAATGATACTCTCTCACCCCAACTCACATTTGCCCTCTTTTTCACCTTTTGCGCCTTTCTCGATCTCCTGCCTCTTTCTCTTATACATCTCCCAGTCATTTGCATTATTTCTCTGCAAAATTCGTCCAAATGCCTCTCTCTCCTCTTTCACTAATAATCTTACTTCTTCATCCCACCGTTCACTATCCTTTCTAATCTGCCCACCTCCCACGCTTCTCATGCCACAAGCATCTTTTGCGCAACATAAAATTTATCACAGTTTCCACAATGCACTTTAATGTAAATGTTGTCTTTAGCAACAATAATACTATAAAGAATATCGTAATCAGGAATTCACCAGAAAATTCTCTTGGATGCATCTATGAAGTGCCTTGTGGAAACTGTGATAAAATTTATGTTGGTCAGACTGATAAGGACCTTTCTGTCAGAATTAAGCAACATAAATATAGTATAAGAACGGGAGAAGAATCAAATGCCTTGTTTAATCATGTTAAAAACTATGATCATTGTATTGACTAGAGTAACGCAATCTCAGTTAATAACCCTAACTCTATCACCAAGAGAAATATCATTGAATCTTCTATTATCAAATACACAAAGAATAATAATCTTAATATTGGTGATGGTCCATACAAATCAGATAACTTTATTGTTGATAAGATTTGTAGAATGATAAGTTTATGAACGCTCGTTGTATGTTTTAGACAATCACATGTTTACCAAATGGCGTCCTAGCTTCGTCTCTTCGATGTATATCAACTGACTGTAATATTTCCCTCTTGTGTCTCCCCTGATGATGTGATTATTACACAAAAGTGCACTTGGGAACTTTTCGTGTTTCATTTTCCCCGTGGACTCATAGGAATATATATGTATATATGTATATAATCACATTATTGGGGGAGATACAAGAAAGAAATATAACAGTCAATTGGTATATAACGTAGAGACGTAGCTTGGACGCCATTTCGTAAACAAGTGTTTACTTGTGTGCGCTTCCGAACTTACCATGTTTCAAAATTTTTTTTTATCGAAGAGAATGAACAGAGAAGGGAGACAAGTAAGGATATCCTCTCTAAGGCTCAGTCCTCTATTCTTGGCGCTACCTCTCTAACACGGGAAATGGCGAATATGTATGTGAGATATATATATATATATATATATATATATATATATATATATATATATATATATATATATATATATATATATATATATATACATATATATATATATATATATATATATATATATATATATATATATATATATATATATATATATATGATGGATTGCGCAAAAGATGCTTGTGGCATGAGAAGAGTGGGAGGTGGGCTGTTTAGAAAGGGTAGTGAGTGGTGGGATGAAGAAGTAAGAGTATTAGTGAAAGAGAAGAGAGAGGCATTTGGACGATTTTTGCAGGGAAAAAATGCAATTGAGTGGGAGAAGTATAAAAGAAAGAGACAGGAGGTCAAGAGAAAGGTGCAAGAGGTGAAAAAAAGGGCAAATGAGAGTTGGGGTGAGAGACTATCAGTAAATTTTAGAGAGAATAAAAAGATGTTCTGGAAGGAGGTAAATAGGGTGCGTAAGACAAGGGAGCAAATGGGAACTTCAGTGAAGGGCGTAAATGGGGAGGTGATAACAAGTAGTGGTGATGTGAGAAGGAGATGGAGTGAGTATTTTGAAGGTTTGTTGAATGTGTCTGATGACAGAGTGGCAGATATAGGGTGTTTGGGTCGAGGTGGTGTGCAAAGTGAGAGGGTTAGGGAAAATGATTTGGTAAACAGAGAAGAGGTAGTGAAAGCTTTGCGGAAGATGAAAGCCGGCAAGGCAGCAGGTTTGGATGGTATTGCAGTGGAATTTATTAAAAAAGGGGGTGACTGTATTGTTGACTGGTTGGTAAGGTTATTTAATGTATGTATGACTCATGGTGAGGTGCCTGAGGATTGGCGGAATGCTTGCATAGTGCCATTGTACAAAGGCAAAGGGGATAAGAGTGAGTGCTCAAATTACAGAGGTATAAGTTTGTTGAGTATTCCTGGTAAATTACATGGGAGGGTATTGATTGAGAGGGTGAAGGCATGTACAGAGCATCAGATTGGGGAAGAGCAGTGTGGTTTCAGAAGTGGTAGAGGATGTGTGGATCAGGTGTTTGCTTTGAAGAATGTATGTGAGAAATACTTAGAAAAGCAAATGGATTTGTATGTAGCATTTATGGATCTGGAGAAGGCATATGATAGAGTTGATAGAGATGCTCTGTGGAAGGTATTAAGAATATATGGTGTGGGAGGCAAGTTGTTAGAAGCAGTGAAAAGTTTTTATCGAGGATGTAAGGCATGTGTACGTGTAGGAAGAGAGGAAAGTGATTGGTTCTCAGTGAATGTAGGTTTGCGGCAGGGGTGTGTGATGTCTCCATGGTTGTTTAATTTGTTTATGGATGGGGTTGTTAGGGAGGTAAATGCAAGAGTTTTGGAAAGAGGGGCAAGTATGAAGTCTGTTGGGGATGAGAGAGCTTGGGAAGTGAGTCAGTTGTTGTTCGCTGATGATACAGCGCTGGTGGCGGATTCATGTGAGAAACTGCAGAAGCTGGTGACGGAGTTTGGTAAAGTGTGTGGAAGAAGAAAGTTAAGAGTAAATGTGAATAAGAGCAAGGTTATTAGGTACAGTAGGGTTGAGGGTCAAGTCAATTGGGAGGTGAGTTTGAATGGTGAGAGGCTGGAGGAAGTGAAGTGTTTTAGATATCTGGGAGTGGATCTGTCAGCGGATGGAACCATGGAAGCGGAAGTGGATCATAGGGTGGGGGAGGGGGCGAAAATTTTGGGAGCCTTGAAAAATGTGTGGAAGTCGAGAACATTATCCCGGAAAGCAAAAATGGGTATGTTTGAAGGAATAGTGGTTCCAACAATGTTGTATGGTTGCGAGGCGTGGGCTATGGATAGAGTTGTGCGTAGGAGGATGGATGTGCTGGAAATGAGATGTTTGAGGACAATGTGTGGTGTGACGTGGTTTGATCGAGTAAGTAACGTAAGGGTAAGAGAGATGTGTGGAAATAAAAAGAGCGTGGTTGAGAGAGCAGAAGAGGGTGTTTTGAAATGGTTTGGGCACATGGAGAGAATGAGTGAGGAAAGATTGACCAAGAGGATATATGTGTCGGAGGTGGAGGGAACGAGGAGAAGAGGGAGACCAAATTGGAGGTGGAAAGATGGAGTGAAAAGGATTTTGTGTGATCGGGGCCTGAACATGCACGAGGGTGAAAGGAGGGCAAGGAATAGAGTGAATTGGAGCGATGTGGTATACAGGGGTTGACGTGCTGTCAGTGGATTGAATCAAGGCATGTGAAGCGTCTGGGGTAAACCATGGAAAGCTGTGTAGGTATGTATATTTGCGTGTGTGGACGTGTGTATGTACATGTGTATGGGGGGGGTTGGGCCATTTCTTTCGTCTGTTTCCTTGCGCTACCTCGCAAACGCGGGAGAGAGCGACAAAGTATAAAAAAAAAAAAAAAAAAAAAAATATATATATATATATATATATATATATATATATATATATATATATATATATATATATATATATATATTGGAAACGATCACAATTTTCCGCGTGATCAAGATATTCCCATGAGTCTACGGGGAAAATGAAACACCATAAGTCCCCAAGTGCACTGTCGTGTACCAATCACATCATCAGGGGAGACACAAGAGAGAAATATAAGTCAATTTCATATTCATCGAAGAGAAGAGGGTAGGACGCCATTTTCTAAACATGCAATTGTTATATATATATATATATATATATATATATATATATATATATATATATATATATATATATATATATATATTCTTTCTTTCAAACTATTCGCCATTTCCCGCGTTAGCAAGGTAGCGATAAGAACAGAGAACTGGGCCTTTGAGGGAATATCCTCACCTGGCCCCCTTCTCTGTTCCTTCTTTTTGAAAAAAAAAAAAAAAAAAAAAAAGAGGAGAGGATTTCCAGCCCCCCGCTCCCTCCCCTTTTAGTCGCCTTCTACGATACGCAGGGAATACGTGGGAAGTATTCTTTCTCCCCTATCCCCAGGGATGATATATATATATATATATATATATATATATATATATATATATATATATATATATATATATATATATATATATATATATATATTATCCCTGGGGATAGGGGATTAAGAATACTTCCCACGTATTCCCTGCGTGTCGTAGAAGGCGACTAAAAGGGGAGGGAGCGGGGGGCTGGAAATCCTCCCCTCTCGTTTTTTTGTTTTTTTTTCCAAAAGAAGGAACAGAGGGGGCCAGGTGAGGATATTCCAAAAAAGGCCCAGTCCTCTGTTCTTAACGGTACCTCGCTAACGCGGGAAATGGCGAATAGTTTAAAAGAAAGAAAAGATATATATATATATATATATATATATATATATATATATATATATATATATATATATATATATATATATATATATATATATATATATATATATATATATATACATATATATATATATATATATATATGTATATATATATATATATATATATATATATATATATATATATATATATATATATTT
The DNA here is from genome assembly GCF_036320965.1 of Panulirus ornatus. Lineage (NCBI taxonomy): Eukaryota > Metazoa > Arthropoda > Malacostraca > Decapoda > Palinuridae > Panulirus > Panulirus ornatus. The sequence goes on along the minus strand of NC_092242.1, from coordinate 46,687,097 downwards.
ATTTATTCATTTATTTTGCTTTGTCGCTGTCTCCCGTGTTTGCGAGGTAGCGCAAGGAAACAGAAGAAAGAAATGGCCCAACCCACCCCAATACACATGTATATACATACACGTCCACACACGCAAATATACATACCTATATATCTCAATGTACACATATATATATACACACACAGACACATACATACATACCCATGCACACAATTCACACTGTCTGCCTTTATTCATTCCCATCGCCACCTCGCCACACATGGAATACCATCCCCCTCCCCCCTCTTGTGTGCGAGGTAGCGCTAGGAAAAGACAACAAAGGCCCCATTCGTTCACACTCAGTCTCTAGCTGTCATGCAATAATGCCCGAAACCACAGCTCCCTTTCCACATCCAGGCCCCACACAACTTTCCATGGTTTACCCCAGACGCTTCACATACCCTGGTTCAATCCACTGACAGCACGTCAACCCCGGTATACCACATCGTTCCAATTCACTCTATTCCTTGCACGCCTTTCACACTTCTGCATGTTCAGGCCCCGATCACTCAAAATCTTTTTCACTCCATCTTTCCATCTCCAGTGTGGTCTCCCACTTCTCCTGGTTCCCTCCGCCTCTGACACATATATCCTCTTGGTCAATCTTTCCTCACTCATTCTATCCATGTGACCAAACCATTTTAAAACACCGTCTTCTGCTCTCTCAACCACACTCTTTTTATTTCCACACATCTTTCTTACCCTTACATTACTTACTCGATCAAACCACCTCACACCACATACTGTCCTCAAACATCGCATTTCCAGCACATCCACTCTTCTGCGCACAACTCTATCCATAGCCCACGCCTCGCAACCATATAATATTGTTTGAACCACTATTCCTTCAAACATAGCCATTTTTGCTTTGGGATTTAATGTTCTCGACTTCCACACATTCTTCAAGGCTCCCAGGATTTTCGCCCTTCCCCCACCCTATGATTCACTTCCGCTTCCATGGTTCCATCTGCGGCCAGATCCACTCCTAGTTATATAAAACACTTTACTTCCTCCAGTTAATCTCCATTCAAACTTACCTCCCAAATGACTTGACCCTCAACCCTACTGTACCTAATAACCTTGCTCTTATTCACATTTACTTTTAACTTTCTTCTTTCGCACACTTTACCAAACTCAGTCACCAGCTTCTGCAGTTTCTCACATGAATCAGCCACCAGCGCTGTATCATCAGCGAACAACAACTGACTCACTTCCCAAGCTCTCTCATTCACAACAAACTGCATACTTGCACCTCTTTCCAAAACTCTTGCATTCACCTCCCTGACAACCCCATCCAGATCCATAAATGCTACATAGAAATCCATTTGCTTTTCTAAGTATTTCTCACATACATTCTTCCAAGGCAAAACCTGATCCATATATCCTCTATCACTTCTGAAACCATACTGCTCTTCCCCAATCTGATGCTCTGTACATGTCTTCACCCTCTCAATCAATACCCTCCCATATAATTTACCAGGAATACTCAAGAAAGTTATACGCATGTACTTAGAGCACTCACTTTTATCCCCTTTCCTTTTGTACAATGGCACTATGCAAGCATTCCTCCAATCCTCAGGCACCTCACCATGAGTCATACATACATGAAATAACCTTACCAACCAGTTAACTAAACAGTCACCCCCTTCTTTAATAAATTGCACTGCATCCAAACACGCTGCCTTGCCGGCTGTCATCTTCCGCAAAGATTTTACTACCTTTTCTCTTTTCACCAATTCATTCTTCTTAACCCTCTTACTTTGTACACCACCTCGACCAAAACACCCTATATCTGCCACTCTATCATCAAACACATTCAACAAACCCTCGAAATACTAACTCCATCTCCTTACATCACCACTACTTGTTATCATCTCCCCATTAGCCTCCTTCGCTGAATTTCCCATTTGTAACCTTGTCTTACGCACTTTATTTACCTCCTTCCAAAACATCTTTTTATTCTCCCTAAAATTTAATGATTCTCTCTCACCCCAACTCTCATTTGCCCTTTTTTCACCTCTTGCACCTTTCCCTTCACCTCCTGTCTCATTCTTCTATACATCTCCCACTCATTTGCATTATTTCCCTGCAAAAATCGTCCAAATGGGTCTGTTTTCTCTTTCACAAATAATCTTACTTCTTCACCCCACCACTCAGTACCCTTTCTAATCAGCCCACCTCCCACCCTTCTCATGCCACAAGCATGTTATGCGCAAGCCGTCATCGCTTCCCTAAATACATCCCATTCCTCCCCCATTCCCCTTACATCCTTTGTTCTCACCTTTTTCCATTCTGTACTCAGGCCTCCTGGCACTTCCCCACAAAAGTCTCCTTCCCAAGCTCACTTATTTTCACCACTCTCTTCAACCCGAATATTCTCTCTTCTTTTCTGAAAACCTCTACAAATCTTCACCTTCGCCTCCACAGGATAGTGATCAGACATCCCTCCAGTTTCACCTCTCAGCACATTAACATCCAAAAGTCTCTCTTCCGTGCGCCTATCAATTAATACGTAATCCAATAACGCTCTCTGGCCATCTCTCCTACTTACATATATATACTTATGTATATCTTTCTTTATATATATACATATATATTTATATTTATATATATATATATATATATATATATATATATATATATATATATATATATATATATATATATATATATATATATATATATATATATATATATATATATATATATATATATATATATATATATATATATATATATATATTGGGGAAGAGCAGTGTGGTTTCAGAAGTGGTAAAGGATGTGTGGATCAGGTGTTTGCTTTGAAGAATGTATGTGAGAAATACTTAGAAAAGCAAATGGATTTGTATGTAGCATTTATTGATCTGGAGAAGGCTTATGATAGAGTTGATAGAGATGCTCTGTGGAAGGTATTAAGAATATATGGTGTGGGAGGCAAGTTGTTAGAAGCAGTGAAAAGTTTTTATCGAGGATGTAAGGCATGTGTACGTGTAGGAAGACAGGAAAGTGATTGGTTCTCAGTGAATGTATGTTTGCGGCAGGGGTGTGTGATGTCTCCATGGTTGTTTAATTTGTTTATGGATGGGGTTGTTAGGGAGGTGAATGCAAGAGTTTTGGAAAGAGGGGCAAGTATGAAGTCTGTTGGGGATGAGAGAGCTTGGGAAGTGAGTCAGTTGTTGTTCGCTGATGATACAACGCTGGTGGCTGATTCATGTGAGAAACTGCAGAAGCTGGTGACTGAGTTTGGTAAAGTGTGTGAAAGAAGAAAGTTAAGAGTAAATGTGAATAAGAGCAAGGTTATTAGGTACAGTAGGGTTGAGGATCAAGTCAATTGGGAGGTAAGTTTGAATGGAGAAAAACTGGAGGAAGTAAAGTGTTTTAGATATCTGAGAGTGGATCTGGCAGCGGATGGAACCATGGAAGCGGAAGTGAATCATAGGGTGGGGGAGGGGGCGAAAATCCTGGGAACCTTGAAGAATGTGTGGAAGTCGAGAACATTAAATCCCAAAGCAAAAATGGGTATGTTTGAAGGAATAGTGGTTCCAACAATGTTGTATGGTTGCGAGACGTGGGCTATGGATAGAGTTGTGCGCAGGAGGGTGGATGTGCTGGAAATGAGATGTTTGAGGACAATGTGTGGTGTGAGGTGGTTTGATCGAGTAAGTAACGTAAGGGTAAGAGAGATGTGTGGAAATAAAGATAGCGTGGTTGAGAGAGCAGAAGAGGGTGTTTTGAAATGGTTTGGGCACATGGAGAGAATGAGTGAGGAAAGATTGACCAAGAGGATATATGTGTCGGAGGTGGAGGGAACGAGGAGAAGTGGGAGACCAAATTGGAGGTGGAAAGATGGAGTGAAAAAGATTTTGTGTGATCGGGGCCTGAACATGCAGGAGGGTGAAAGGAGGGCAAGGAATAGAGTGAATTGGATCGATGTGGTATACCGGGGTTGACGTGCTGTCAGTGGATTGAATCAGGGCATGTGAAGCGTCTGGGGTAAACCACGGAAAGCTGTGTAGGTATGTATATTTGCGTGTGTGGACGTGTATGTATATACGTGTGTATGGGGGTGGGTTGGGCCATTTCTCTCGTCTGTTTCCGCGCGATACCTTCCAAACGCGGGAGACAGCGACAAAGAAAAAAAAAAAACGAAAAATATATATTCCTAAGAGTCCACCGAAAAAATGAAACGCGATAAGTTCCCAAGCGCATTTTTTTGTAATAATCACATCATCAGGGGACACATAAGAGAGAAATATAACAGTCAGTTGATATACAACGAAGAGGCGAAGCTAGGACGCCATTTGGTAAACATGCGATTATCCAAGACAGACAAGGAGCGTTTATGAACTGATCATTTTACAAATTTTATCAACAATAAAGTTATCTAATTTCTATAGACCATCACTAATATTAAGATTATCATTCTATGTGTATTCAATAATAGAAGATTGAATGATATTTCTCGTGGTAATAGAGTTAGAGTTAATAACTGAGATGGCATTACTCCAGTCAATACAATGACCATACTTTTTAACGTGATTAAACAAGGCTTTTGATTCTCGTCCCTTTCTTATATTATATTTATATTGTTTTAGTCTAACAGAAAGATCCTTACCAGTGTGCCCAACATAAAATTTATCACAATTTTCACAATTTCCACATGGCATTTTATAGATGCATCCAAGAGAATTTTCTGCTGAATTCCTGACTAAGATGTTCATTATAGTATTATTGTTGCTGAAGGCAGCATTTACATTAAAGGATTTAAGCAACATAATTCTTTGTGTTTTTAACAGTAGAAGATTCAATATTTCTCGTGGTAATAGAGTTAGAGTTAATAACTGAGATGGCATGACTTCAGTCAATGAAATGATCATATTTTTTTAACGTGATTAAACAAGGTATTTGATTCTTGTCCCGTTCTATACTACATTTATGTTGTTTAAGTTTTACATAAAGATCCTTACCAGTGTGTCCAACATAACATTTATCACAATTTCTACATGGTGCTTTATAGATGCACCCAGGAGAATTTTCTTGTGAATTCTGGATTAAGATATTCTTTATAGTATTATTGTTGCTGAAGGCAACATTTACATTAAAGGATTTAAACAATATAGGAAGCAAAGTGAAATTATTATTCAAAGGGAGAACTAAAAGATTCTTGGTGTCAGTGGGAGGTTTGGGCTCAATTCTATAAAATAATTTCGTTGCCATCTTAAGGGATTTATCAATGAAAGATCTAGGGTACTTTAACTTAGATCCAATAGAATATATCTTCTCAAAATCATCATCAATATACTCTGGACCGCAAATACGTAATGCCCCAAGGAACATAGATTGAAATGATAATTCAACCCTGTCATGTTGAGATGAGTAATAATGATATATGAGCATACATTGGTAGGTTTTCTGAATATGCTAAACTTAAACTTGTTTCCTTGCCTATGGACCATGCAATTTAAAAATAGTAACATACCATTATTTTCATATTCTACAGTAAATTTGATGGAGGTACTAAATTGTTAAGTGAGAGGAGAAATATTTGTAAATTTTCATTTGTTGGCCAAACACAAAGAACATCATTTACATACCTAAACCAAATTGCATTAGAAGGTAAGATATCCTGTAGTAATTTCGTTTCAAAAAAATCCATATAAAGATTACTTAGCAAATTTTTGAGCATAATAATCTCCATTGAATTGGAATGCATTATTACATGATAGCTAGAGACTGAGTGTGAACGAATGGGGCCTGTGTTATCTTTTCCTAGCGCTACCTCGCACACATGTGGGGGGAAGGTGTTGTTATTTCATGTGTGGCGAGGTGGCGATGGGAATGAATATAGGCAGACAGTGTGAATTATGTACATGTGTATATATATGCATATGTCTGTGTGTATATATATGTATAAATTGAGATGTATAGGTATGCATATTTGCGTGTGTGGACGTGTATGTATATACATGTGTATGTGGGTGGGTTGGGCCATTCTTTCGTCTGTTTCCTAGCGCTACCTCGCTAACGCGGGAGACAGCGACAAAGCAAAATAAATTAAATAAAATCAAATAAAATAATCTCCATTGAATTGGAATACACAGTCTTTTATACACAATTTCATCAGTTCAGTGAAAGCAGACTTTGAAACAGGTAAATGAATATCATCCAAGACATCAAACAAATATTCTAAAACGTCATGAACTGGAACTTTAGTGAAAAGTGAGGAAACATCAATGCTAACTAGTTTGAAATGAAAATTAACATTGATATTGTTAAGCTTGTTGACTAAATCTACATTGTTCATGATATTAGAATTTGATATCTTACCTATTAGTTAAAGTACTGTATTTCTCTAAGTTGCCAAAAGTCTTTGTTTTCATCAACACAGCTGGCTTCCCTGTTTGAGCACACAAAACTTAATCCATAGCTTAAGGCACACAGGGAATCTTTATGTAGTTGTTTATTGGACAGGATTATCACTAAAGAAGGGTTCGTGTTATTAGTCCAGTCGCTGTTTTTGATGAGATGGTCCAACTTACAATTTAGTTTCATTTGTAGCCTATTGCATTCATTCCTTAATCTATTATAGCAATTGTCCAACATCCGGTTCTTCCCATATGTCGGTATTGCCATTTGAAAGGCACGTTTCTTTTCTCTTGTAATACGAAAAGCCTCCTCCATTTCAATCTTATCTAATTCAATGTGTTTCTTTAAAATGATGTTTTGGAATTGGTCAAATGGTCGACCAGACAGCTGCAACTGTCGTTGAGGTAAGATAGATCTAGGCATCACTTGTTCATCAAGGCATTTCCTAAGGAATCCAAATCGTAACTTCAGTTGGTGAGCCTTGATTAGCGATTTGGAGAAAGCAGTAACGAAAGGAGAAAGTCTAGGACAGTTCGTACAGAAGTAACAGGGAAGCCAGCTGTGTTGATTTCGCAAAGTCTTTTTGCAATTTAGAGAAATACAGTGATTTAACTAATGTTGAAATTGATATTTGCAAGGGTTTAGTGTATGCCAGTTTGTCAAAACCAGTGGAACCTAATTGCCCTAAGAGATTTATAAGAGCTATTAACTCCTTAGAAAAAGACAATGATATACATATTAATAAAGCGGATAAGGCTAACACTGTTGTGATTTTAGACAAAAGTAACTATTTCTCTAGAATGAATGATCTTTTAAATGATGACACAACGTATTCTAAACTCATTAAGAATCCCCTAGAAGCAGTTAATTCCCATTTCAATAAAGAACTAAAGTTGTTGTTGAAAGGTAATAGTTCTCTTATCAAAAGTTTGTCATCTTTGTCCCCTTCATTGCCATATATGTATGGACTTATCAAAACACATAAACCAAATTTTCCAGCAAGGCCTATAGTAAGTTCAGAAGGCTCTATCACATATAAATTGTCAAAATGGTTAGTTTCTTTATTAAGCCCTTTATTGGGTAAGATATCAAAATCTAATATTATGACAATGTAAATTTGGCCAATAAGCTTAACAATATCAACGTTAATTTTGATTTCAAACTAGATAGTTTTGATGTTTCCTCACTTTTCACAAAAGTTCCAGTTGATGACCTTTTAGAATATTCATTTGATGTCTTGGAGGATATTCATTTACCTGTTTCAAAGTCTGTTTTCATTGAACTGATGAAATTGTGCATAAAAGTCTGTGTATTTCAATTCAATGGAGATTATTATGCTCAAAAATTATGGCAATGGGTAACCCTCTTTCAGCTGTGCTAAGTAATCTTTATATGGAATGATTTGAAACAATATTACTAAAGGATATCTTACCTTCTAATGCAATTTGGTTTAGATATGTAGATGAAGTTCTTTGTGTTTGGTCAACAAATAAATATTTTCAAATATTTGTCCCCTTACTTAACAATTTAGTACCTTCCATCAAATTTACTATAGAAAATGAAAATGATGGTATGTTACCATTCTTAGATTGCATGGTCCATAGGCAAGGAAACAAGTTTAAACTTAGCATATACAGAAAACCTACCAATGTATGCTCATATATCCATTATTACTCATCTCAACATTACAGAGTTAAATTATTATCATTTCAATCTATATTCCTCAGGGCATTGCGTATTTGCAGTCCAGAGTTTATTGATGATAAGTTTGAGAAGATATATTCTATTGGATCTAAGTTGAAATACCCTAGGTCTTTCATCGATAAATCCCATAAGTTAGCAAAGAAATTATTTTATAGAATTGAACCCAAACCTCCCATTGACATCAAGAATCTTTTAGTTCTCCCTTTCAATGATATTTCTCATTTACTTCCCATGTTGCTTAAATCCTTTAATGTAAATGTTGCCTTCAGCAACAATAATACTATAACGAATATCTTGATCAGGAATTCACCAGAAAATTCTCCTGGGTGGATCTATAAAGTGCCATGTAGAAATTGTGATAAGTTTTATGTTCGGCAGACTGGTAAGGATCTTTCTGTTGGACTTAAGCAACATAAATATAGCATAATAAAGGGATAAGAATGAAATGCCTTGTTTAATCAAGTTAAAAACTATGATCAATGTATTGACTGGAGTAATGCAAATCTCTATTACCAGGAGAAATATCATTGAATCTGCTTTCGGAGATAATGTTCTCGCCTTCTACACATTTTTCGAAGCTCCCAGAACTTTCGCCCCCTCCACCAGCCTGTGACTTACTTCCACTTACATAGTTCTATCCTCTGCCAAATCCACTCCCAGATATCTAAAACACTTCCGTTCCTCCAGTTTTTCTCCGTTCAAAATTACCTCTCAGTTGACTTGTCCCTCTACCCTACTGTACCTAATAACCTTGCTCTTATTCACACACAGACAAACACACACACACACACACACACACACACACACACACACACACACATACACACACACACACCCACCCACACACACACCGACACACATACACACACACACACACCCACACACACACACATATATATATATATATATATATATATATATATATATATATATATATACATATATATATATATATATATATATATATATACATATATATATATATATATATATATATATATATATATATATATATATATATATATATATATATATATATATATATATATGTATATATATATATATATATATATATATATATATATATATATATATATATATATATATATATATATATATATATGTGTGTGTGTGTGTGTGTGTGTGTGTGTGTGTGTGTGTGTGTGTGTGTGTGTGTGTGTGTGAGAACAAAGGAGGTAAGGTGAGTGGGGGAGGAATGGGATGTATTTAGGGAAGCAGTGATGGCTTGCGCAAAAGATGCTTGTGGCATGAAAAGCGTGGGAGGTGGGTTAATTAGGAAAGGTAGTGAGTGGTGGGATGAAGAAGTAAGATTATTAGTGAAAGAGAAGAGAGAGGCATTTGAACGACTTTTGCAGGGAAAAAATGCAAATGAGTGGGAGAGGTATAAAAGAATGAGGCAGGAGGTCAAGAGAAAGGTGCAAGAGGTGAAAAAGAGGGCAAATGAGAGTTGGGGCGAGAGAGTATCATTAAATTTCAGGGAGAGTAAAAAGATGTTTTGGAAGGAGGTAAATAAAGTGCGTAAGACAAGGGAGCAAATGGGAACTTCAGTGAAGGGCGCAAATGGGGAGGTGATAACAAGTAGTGGTGATGTGAGAAGATGGAGTGAGTATTTTGAAGGTTTGTTGAATGTGTTTGATGATAGAGTGGCAGATCTAGGGTGTTTTGGTTGAGGTGGTGTGCAAAGTGAGAGGGTTAGGGAAAATGATTTGGTAAATAGAGAAGAAGTAATAATAGCTTTACGGAAGATGAAAGTCGGCAAAGCAGCAGGTTTGGATGGTATTGCAGTGGAATTTATTAAAAAAGGGGGTGACTGTATTGTTGACTGGATGGTAAGGTTATTTAATTTATGTATGATTCATGGTGAGGTGCCTGAGGATTGGCGGAATGCTTGCATAGTGCCATTGTACAAAGGCAAAGGGGATAAGAGTGAGTGCTCAAATTACGGAGGTATAAGTTTGTTGAGTATTCCTGGTAAATCATATGGGAGGGTATTGATTGAGAGGGTGAAGGCGTGTACAGAGCATCAGATTGGGGAAGAGCAGTGTGGTTTCATAAGTGGTAGAGGATGTGTGGATCAGGTGTTTGCTTTGAAGAATGTATGTGAGAAATACTTAGAAAAACAAATGGATTTGTATGTAGCATTTATCGATCTGGAGAAGGCATATGATAGAGTTGACAGAGATGCTTTGTGGAAGGTTTTAAGAATATATGGTGTGGGAGGCAAGTTGTTAGAAGCAGTGAAAAGTTTTTATCGAGGATGTAAGGCATCTGTACGTGTAGGAAGAGAGGAAAGTGATTGGTTCTCATTGAATGTAGGTTTGCGGCAGGGGTGCGTGATCTCTCCATGGTTGTTTAATTTGTTTATGGATGGGGTTGTTAGGGGGGGTGAATGCAAGAGTTTTGGAAAGAGGGGCAAGTATGCAGTCTGTTGTGGATGAGAGAGCTTTGGAAGTGAGTCAGTTGTTGTTCGCTGATAATACAGCGCTGGTGGCTGATTCAGGTTAAAAACTGCAGAAGCTGGTGACTGAGTTTGGTAAAGTGTGTGAAAGAAGAAAGTTAAGAGTAAATGTGAATAAGAGCAAGGTTATTAGGTACAGTAGGGTTGAGGGTCAAGTCAATTGGGAGGTAAGTTTGAATGGAGAAAAACTGGAGGAAGTACAGTGTTTTAGATATCTGGGAGTGGATCTGGCAGCGGATGGAACCATGGAAGCGGAAGTGAATCATAGGGTGGGGGAGGGGGCGAAGATTCTGGGAGCCTTGAAGAATGTTTGGAGGTCGAGAACGTTATCTCGGAAAGTAAAAGTGGGTATGTTTGAAGGAATAGTGGTTCCAACAATGTTGTATAGTTGCGAGGCGTGTGCTATGGATAGAGTTGTGCGCAAGAGGGTGGATGTGCTGGAAATGAGATGTTTGAGGACAATATGTGGTGTGAGGTGGTTTGATCGAGTAAGTAATGTAAGGGTAAGAGAGATGTGTGGAAATAAAAAGAGTGTGGTTGAGAGAGCAGAAGAGGGTGTTTTGAGATGGTTTGGTTACATGGAGAGAATGAGTGGGGAAAGATTGACCAAGAGGATATTTGTGTCAGAGGTGGAGGGAACGAGGAGAAGTGGGAGACCAAATTGGAGGTGGAAAGATGGAGTGAGAAAGATTTTGAGTGATCGGGGCCTGAACATGCAGGAGGGTGAAAGGCGTGCAAGGAATAGAGTAAATTGGAACGATGTGGTATACCAGGGTCGACGCGCTGTCAACGGATTGAACCAGGGCATGTGAAGCGTCTGGGGTAAACCATGGAAAGTGTGTGGGGCCTAGATGTGGAAAGGGAGCTGTGGTTTCGGTGCATTATTAGCAAACTCAGTCACCAGCTTCTGCAGTTTCTTACATGAATCAGCCACCAGCGCTGTATTATCAGCGAACAACAACTGAC
>NC_092242.1:46640007-46675452 GCF_036320965.1 Panulirus ornatus | reverse complement strand
GGTGGGTTGGGCCATTTCTTTCTTCTGTTTCCTTGCGCTACCTCGCAAATGCGGGAGACAGCGATAAAGCAAAATAAATATAAATGAATATATATATATATATATATATATATATATATATATATATATATATATATATATATATATATATATATATATAAATATATATATATATATATATATATATATATATATATATATATATATATATATATATATTTTTTTTTTTCTTTTTAATTTTCCAAAAGAAGGAACAGAGAAGGGGCCAGGTGAGGATATTCCCTCAGAGGCCCAGTCCTCTTTTCTTCACGCTACCTTGCTAATGCGGGAAATGGCGAATAGTTTGAGAAGAAAAAAAAAAAATATATATATATGTATATATATATATATATATATATATATATATATATATATATATATATATATAGATAGATAGATAGATAGATAGATAACTTTCTAAAAGGGGAAACAGGAGTCACGCGGGGAGTGCTCATCCTCCTCGAAAGCTCCGATTGGGTTGTCTAAATGTGTGTGGATGTAACCAAGATGAGGAAAAAGGAGAGATAGGTAGTATGTTTGAGGAAAGGAACCTGGATGTTTTGGCTCTTAGTGAAACGAAGCTCAAGGGTAAAGGGGAAGAGTGGTTTGGGAATGTCTTAGGAGTAAAGTAAGGGGCTAGTGAGAAGACAAGAGCAAGAGAAGGAATAGCACTACTCCTGAAGCAGGAATGATGGGAGTATATGACAGAGTGTAAGAAAGTAAACTCTAGATTGATATGGTTAAAACTGACAGTCGATGGAGAGAGATGGGTAATTATTGGTGCATATGCACCTGGGCATGAGAAGAAAGATCATAAGACGCAAATGTTTTGGGAACAGCTGAGTGAGTGTGTTAGTAGTTATGATGCACGAGACCGGGTGATAATGATGGGTGATTTGAATGCAGAGATGAGAAATGTGGTAGTAGAGGGAATAATTGGTATACATGAGGTGTTCAGTGTTGTAAATGGAAATGGTGAAGAGCTTTTAGATTTATGTGCTGAAAAAGGACTGATGATCGGGAATACCTGGTTTATAAAGAGAGATATACATAAGTATACGTATGTAAGTAGAAGATATGGCCAGAGAGCGTTATAGGATTACTTGTAAATTGATAGACTCACGAAAGAGAGACTTTTGGATGATAATGTGCTGAGAGGTGCAACTGGAGGGATGTCTAATCATCTTGTGGAGGCGTAGGTGAAGATTTGTCGAGGTTTTCAGAAAACAAGTGAGAATATTGGGGTGACGAGAGTGGTGAGAGTAAGTGAGCTTGGGAAGAAGACCTGTGTAAGGAAGTATCAGGAGAAACTGAGTACAGAATGGAAAAAGTTGAGAACAAGAGACGTAAAGAGAGTGGGGGAGGATTAAGATATATTTAGGGAAGCAGTGATGGCTTGCGCAAAAGATGCTTGTGGCATGAGAACCGTGGTAGGTGGGCAGATTAGAAAGGGTAGTGAGTGGTGGGATGAAGAAGTAAGATTATTAATGAAAAAGAAGAGAGAGGCATTTGGAAGATTTTTGCAGGGAAATAATGCAAATGACTGGGAGATGTATAAAAGAAAGAGGCAGGAGGTCAAGAGAAGGGTGCAAGAGGTTAAAAAGAGGGCAAATGAGAGTTGGGGTGAGAGAATATCATTAAATCTTAGAGAGAATAAAATGATGTTTTGGAAGGCGGTAAATAAAGTGCGTAAGGCAAGGGAACAAATGGGGACATTGGTGAAGGGGGCTAATGGGGAGATGATGGCAAGTAGTGGTGATGTGAGAAGGATATGGAGTGAACATTTTGAAGGTTTGTTGAATGTGGTTGATGATAGAGTATTTTGAAGGTTTATTAAATGTGTTTGAAGATAGAGTGGCAGATATATTGCTTTAGTCGATGGGCTCAACTCTATAAAATAATTTCTTTGCAAACTTACGGGATTTATCACTGAAAGATCTAGGGTACTTTAAGTTAGACCCAGTAGAATATATCTTCTCCAACTCATCATCAATATACTCTGGACTGCAAATACGTAATGCCCTAAGGAACATAGATTGAAATGATAATTCAACTCTGTCATGTCGAGATGAGTAATAATGGATATATGAACATACATTGGTAGGTTTTCTGTATATGCTAAACTTAAACTTGTTTCCTTGCCTATGGATCATGCAATTTGAAAATGGTAGCATACCATTATTTTCATTTTCTACAGTAAGTTTGATGGAAGGTACTAAATTGTTAAGTAAGGGGAGAAATATTTGTAAATTTTCATTTGTTGGCCAAACACAAAGAACATCATCTACATACCTAAACCAAATTGCACTAGAAGGTAAGATATCCTTTAGTAATTTTGTTTCAAAAAATTCCATATAAAGATTACTTAGTACAGGTGAAAGAGGGTTACCCTATTGCCATACCAAATTTTTGAGCATGATAATCTCCATTGAATTGAAATACACAGTCTTTTATACACAATTTTATCAATGAAAACAGTTCAATGAAAACAGGTAAATGAATATGTCTAAGACATCAAATGAATATTCTAAAAGGTCATCAACTGGAACTTTAGTGAAAAGTGACGAAACAACAAAGCTAACTAGTTTGAAATGAAAATCAATATTGATATTGTTTAGCTTGTTGACTAAATCTACATTGTTCTTGATATTAGAATTTGATACCTTACCCACCAAAGGGCTTAATAAAGAAAGTAGCCATTTTGACAATTTATATGTGATGGAGCCTACTGAACTCACTACAGATCTTGCTGGAAAATTCAGTTTATGTGATTTGATAAGTCCATACATATATGGCAATGAATGGGACAAAGATGGTGAACTTTTGACAAAAGAACTATGACCTTTCAATAACAACTTCATTTCTTTATTTAAATGAGAATTAACTGCTTCTAAGGGATTTTTACGAAGTTTAGAATATGTTGTGTCATCATTTAGAAGATCATTCATTTTAGATAAATAGTTACTTTTGCTTTAGTAATTTGTATAGCCCTGTCTTTTTTTAAGGTATTGATATCTCTTATAAATCTTTTAGGGCAATTAGGTTCCACTGGTTTTGACAAACTGGCATACACTAAACTCTTACAGATATTGATTTCATCATTAGTTAAATTACTGTATTTCTCTAAATCACAAAGACTTTGTGACATCAACACAGCTGGCTTCCCTGATAAAGCACACAAAACTTAAACCATAGAATAATGCACACAAGGAATCCTTATTTAGTTGTATATTAGACAGGTTTATCACAAAAGAAGGGTTTGTGCTCTTGGTCCAGTCGCTATTTTAATAAGATGGTCCAACTTACAATTTAGTGTCATTTGTGGCCTATTGCGTTCTTTCCTTAATCTATCATAGCAATAGTCCAAAATCCGGTTCTTCCAGTATGTCGGTATTGCCATTTGAAAGGCACGTTTCTTTTCTCTTGTATTGCGAAAAGCCTCATCCATTTCAAGTTTCCTTAATTCAATGTGTTTCTTTAGAATAATTTTTGGAATTGGTCAAATGGTCGACCAGACAACGGCAACAATCGTTGAGGTAGGACAGATCTTAGCATCGATTGTTCATCAAGGCATTTCCTAAGGAATCCAAATCGTAACTTAAGTTGGTAGGCCTTGATTAACGATTTGGAGAAAGCAGTAACGAATGGAGAAAATCCAGAACAGATTGTTGAGAAATAATTCATCAGAAAATTCTCTTGGATGCATCTAGAAAGTGCCATGTGGAAATTGTGATAAATTTTATGATGGGCGGACTGGTAAGGATCTTTCTGTTAGACTTACGAAGAATAGATATAGTATAAGAACGGGAAAAGAATCAAATGCCTTGTTTAATCACGTTGAATACTATGATCATTGTATTGACTTGAGTAAGGCCATTTCTAACTCTATTACAAAGAGAAATATCATTGAATCTTCTATTATCAAATGCATAAAGAATCATAATCTTAATATTAGTGATGGTCTATACAAATTAGATAACTTTATTGTTGATAAAATTTGTAAAATGACAAGCTTATGAATGCTCGTTGTATGTCTTAGACAATCGCATGTTTACCAAATGGCGTCCTAGCTTCGTCTCTTCGATGTATATCAACTGACTTATATTTCTTTCTTGTGTCTCCCCTGATGATGTGATTATTCTACGAAAGTGCACTTGGGAATTTATCGTGTTTCATGTTCCCCGTGGACTCATAGGAATATCTTGATCACGCTAAATATGTGATCCTTTCCAATATATATATATATATATATATATATATATATATATATATATATATATATATATATATATATATATATATATATATATATATATATATATATATATATATATGGAAAAAGGTGAGAACAATGGAAGTAAGGGGAGTGGGGGAGGAATGGTATGTATTTAGGAAATCAGTGACGGATTGCGCAAAAGATGCTTGTGGCATGAGAAGAGTGGGAGGTGGGTTGATTAGAAAGGGTAGTGAGTGGTGGGATGAAGAAGTAAGATTATTAGTGAAAGAGAAGAGAGAGGCATTTGGATTATTTTTGCAGGGAAAAAATGCAACTGAATGGGAGATGTATAAAAGAAAGAGACAGGAGGTCAAGAGAAAGGTGCAAGTGGTGAAAAAGAGGGCAAATGAGAGTTGGGGTGAGAGAGTATCATTAAATTTTAGGGAGAATAAAAAGCTGTTCTGGAAGGAGGTAAATAAAGTGCGTAAGACAAGGGAGCAAATGGGAACTTCAGTGAAGGGCGCAAATGGGGAGGTGATAACAAGTAGTGGTGATGTGAGAAGGAGATGGAGTGAGTATTTTGAAGGTTTGTTGAATGTGTTTGATGATAGAGTGGCAGATATAGGGTGTCTTGGTCGAGGTGGTGTGCAAAGTGAGAGGGTTAGGGAAAATGATTTGGTAAACAGAGAAGAGGTAGTAAAAGCTTTGCGGAAGATGAAAGCCGGCAAGGCAGCAGGTTTGGATGGTATTGCAGTGGAATTTATTAAAAAAGGGGTGACTGTATTATTGACTGGTTGGTAAGGTTATTTAATGTATGTATGACTCATGGTGAGGTGCCTGAGGATTGGCGGAATGCGTGCATAGTGCCATTGTACAAAGGCAAAGGGGATAAGAGTGAGTGCTCAAATTACAGAAGTATAAGTTTGTTGAGTATTCCTGTTAAATTATATGGGAGGGTATTGATTGAGAGGGTGAAGGCATGTACAGAGCAGAATGTATGTGAGAAATACTTAGAAAAGCAAATGGATTTGTATTTAGCATTTATGGATCTGGAGAAGGCATATGATAGAGTTGATAGAGATGCTCTGTGGAAGGTATTAAGAATACATGGTGTGGGAGGCAAGTTGTTAGAAGCAGTGAAAAGTTTTATCGAGGATGTATGGCATGTGTACGTGTAGGAAGAGAGGAAAGTGATTGGTTCTCAGTGAATGTAGGTTTGCGGCAGGGGTGTGTGATGTCTCCATGGTTGTTTAATTTGTTTATGGATGGGGTTGTTAGGGAGGTAAATGCAAGAGTTTTGGAAAGAGTGGCAAGCATGAAGTCTGTTGGGGATGAGAGAGCTTGGGAAGTGAGTCAGTTGTTGTTCGCTGATGATACAGCGCTGGTGGCTGATTCATGTGAGAAACTGCAGAAGCTAGAGACTCAGTTTGGTAAAGTGTGTGAGAGAAGGAAGTTAAGAGTAAATGTGAATAAGAGCAAGGTTATTAGGTATAGTAGGGTTGAGGGTCAAGTCAATTGGGAGGTAAGTTTGAATGGAGAAAAACTGGAGGAAGTAAAGTGTTTTAGATATCTGGGAGTGGATCTGGCAGCGGATGGAACCATGGAAGCGGAAGTGGATCATAGGGTGAGGGAGGGGGCGAAAATCCCGGGAGCCTTGAAGAATGTGTGGAAGTCGAGAACATTATCTCGGAAAGCAAAAATGGGCATGTTTGAAGGAATAGTGGTTCCAACAATGTTGTATGGTTGCGAGGCGTGGGCTATGGATAGAGTTGTGCGCAGGAGGATGGATGCGCTGGAAATGAGATGTTTGAGGACAATGTGTGGTGTGAGGTGGTTTGATCGAATAAGTAACGTAAGGGTAAGAGAGATGTGTGGAAATAAAAAGAGCGTGGTTGAGAGAGCGGAAGAGGGTGTTTTGAAATGGTTTGGGCACATGGAGAGAATGAGTGAGGAAAGATTGACCAAGAGGATATATGTGTCGGAGGTGGAGGGAACAAGGAGAAGTGGGAGACCAAATTGGAGGTGGAAAGATGGAGTGAAAAAGATTTTGTATGATCGGGGCCTGAACATGCAGGAGGGTGAAAGGAGGGCAAGGAATAGAATGAATTGGAGCGATGTGGTATACCGGGGTTGACGTGCTGTCAGTGGATTGAATCAGGGCATGTGAAGCGTCTGGGGTAAACCATGGAGAGCTGTGTAGGTATGTATATTTGCGTGTGGGGACGTATGTATATACATGTGTATGGGGGTGGGTTGGGCCATTTCTTTCGTCTGTTTCCTTGCGCTACCTCGCAAACGCGGGAGACAGCGACAAAGCAAAAAAAAGAAAAAAATATATATATATCTATATATATATATATATATATATATATATATATATATATATATATATATATATATATATATATATATATATATATATATATATATTCTGCATATTTTTCTGTCTATATATACATTCTTACATCACTGTGCAGTTTCTTAGAGAGTTCGGGGTTGTGGAAGCGGCCGTTGGTCCGCGTGGTGGTAGTGGGTAGCCAAGCAGGAGCCACATCCGTCCTCCTCCACCGTAGTCTCCGAAACACCATCCACGCTGCTTACATAGTCGTTGACGAATGCACTCAACATTCTACACTAACCCGACCTTACTCTCGCCTAAGGAAGAGGAGCGCAAGACATGGTGAGCATCAAGTGATATTTAAGATTCATTCCAAACATCTTCATTCCAAATATATATATAAATATATATATATATATATATATATATATATATATATATATATATATATATATATATATATATATATATATATATATAAATTCTAGGGAGAATAAAAAGATGTTCTGGAAGGAGGTAAATAAAGTGCGTAAGACAAGGGAGCAAACGGGAACTTAAGTGGAGGGGGCTAATGGAGAGGTGATAACAAGTAATGGTAATGTGAGAAGGAGATGGAGTGAGTATTTTGAAGGTTTGTTGAATGTGTTTGATGATAGAGTGGCAGATATAGGGTGTTTTGATCGAGGTGGTGTGCAAAGTGAGAGGGTTAGGGAAAATGATTTGGTAAACAGAGAAGAGGTAGTAAAAGCTTTGCGGAAGATGAAAGCCGGCAAGGCAGTAGGTTTGGATGGTATTGCAGTGGAATTTATAAAAAAAAAAAAAAGGGGGGGTGACTGTATTGTTGACTGGTTGGTAAGGTTATTTAATGTATGTATGATTCATGGTGAGGTGCCTGAGGATTGGCGGAATGCTTGCATAGTGCCATTGTACAAAGGCAAAGGGGATAAGAGTGAGTGCTCAAATTACAGAGGTATAAGTTTGTTGAGTATTCCTGGTAAATTATATGGGAGGATATTGATTGAGAGGGTGAAAGAATGTACAGAGCATCAGATTGTGGAAAAGCAGTGTGGTTTCAGAAGTGGTAGAGGATGTGTGGATCAGGTGTTTGCTCTGAAGAATGTATGTGAGAAATACTTAGAAAAGCAAATGCTTTTGTATGTAGCATTTATAGATCTGGAGAAGGCATATGATAGAGTTGATAGAGATTCTCTGTGGAAGGTACTAAGAATATATAGTGTGGGAGGCAAGTTGTTAGAAGCAGTGAAAGTTTTTATCGAGGATGTAAGGCATGTGTACATGTAGGAAGAGAGGAAAGTGATTGGTTCTCAGTGAATGTAGGTTTGCGGCAGGGGTGTGTGATGTCTCCATGGTTGTTTAATTTGTTTATGGATGGGGTTGTTAGGGAGGTGAATGCAAGAGTTTTGGAAAGAGTGGCAAGTATAAAGTCTGTTGTGGATGAGAGAGCTTGGGAAGTGAGTCAGTTGTTGTTCGCTGATGATACAGCGTTGGTGGCTGTGAGAAACTGCAGAAGCTGGTGAATGAGTTTGGTAAAGTGTGTGAAAGAAGGAAGTTAAGAGTAAATGTGAATAAGAGCAAGGTTATTGGGTATAGTAGGGTTGAGGGTCAAGTCAATTGGGAGGTAAGTTTGAATGGAGAAAAACTGGAGGAAGTAAAGTCTTTTAGATACTTGGGAGTGGATCTGGCAGCGGATGGAACCATGGAAGCGGAAGTGAATCATAGGGTGGGGGAGGGGGCGAAAATCCTGGGAGCCTTGAAGAATGTGTGGAAGTCGAGAACATTATCTCGGAAAGCAAATATGGGTATGTTTGAAGGAATAGTGGTTCCAACAATGTTGTATGGTTGCGAGGCGTGGGCTATGGATAGAGTTGTGCGCTGGAGGGTGGATGTGCTGGAAATGAGATGTTTGAGGACAATGTGTGGTGTGAGGTGGTTTGATCGAGTAAGTAATGTAAGGGTAAGAGAGATGTGCGGAAATAAAAAGAGCGTTGTTGAGAGAGCAGAAGAGGGTGTTTTGAAATGGTTTGGGCACATGGAGAGAATGAGTGAGGAAAGATTGACCAAGAGGATATATGTGTCGGAGGTGGAGGGAACGAGGAGAAGTGGGAGACCAGATTGGAGGTGGAAAGATGGAGTGAAAAAGATTTTGAGTGATCGGGGCCTGAACATGCAGGAGGGTGAAAGGCGGGCAAGGAATAGAGTGAATTGGATCGATGTGGTATACCGGGGCTGACGTGCTGTCAGTGGATTGAATCAGGGCATGTGAAGCGTCTGGGGTAAACCATGGAAAGTTGTGTGGGGCCTGGATGTGTAAAGGGAGCTGTGGCTTCGGGCATTATTACATGACAGCTAGAGACTGAGTGTGAACGAATGGGGCCTTTGTTGTCTTTTCCTAGCGCTACCTCGCACACATGAGGGGGGAGGGGGATGGTATTCTATTTATGGCGAGGTGGCGATGGGAATGAATAAAGGCAGAGAGTGTGAATTGTGTGCATGGGTATATATGTATGTGTCTGTGTGTGTATATATATGTGTACATTGAGATGTATAGGTATGTATATTTGCGTGTGTGGACGTGTATGTATATACATGTGTATGGGGTGGGTTGGGCCATTTCTTTCGTCTGCTTCCTTGCGCTACCTCGCAAACGCGGGAGACAGCGACAAAGCAAAATAAAAAAAAAATAAAAAAAAATATATATATTTTTTTTTTTTTTTTCATACTATTCGCCATTTCCCGCGATAGCGAGGTAGCGTTAAGAACAGAGGACTGGGCCTTTGAGGGAGTATCCTCACCTGACCCCCTTCTCTGTTACTTCTTTTGGAAAAAAAAGAAAAAAAAAAAAATATATATATATATATATATACATATATATATATATATATATATATATATATATATATATATATATATATGTATATATATATATATATATATATATATATATATATATATATATATATATATATATATATATATATATATATATATATATATATATATATATATATATATATATATATATATATATATATATATATATACATAAACAAAACTGCTTCTTATCCAAAAGTTAACCTCAACAGTGAGTGATAGTGTGAGGGTGTACCGAAGGTGTCTGTACTGCAGCAACGGGCAACCTGACGTGCATCTTATCCTTCAGGTGAGCCTGACCTCAGGCCTCCAAAACACCCACCAAATCTTCGATGGTAAGACCAGCATGTAATTCATCTTCTACATTTGTAAGGCAGGCGTCTTTGTGAAGGTATCAAAAAATATTTTCTACTCACGCTTTAGTCTGTAGGCGTACAGAGAATAACTCTGAGTTTGTTTTGAAATATGCTTCTGATTGAAATTAAGTACTTTGGGTATTTGTCAGATGGTTTTATTTTCTCATTTTCTTCCTCCAAAGAACAGCCCTTGAACTTCATGGGCCGTAAACTGTACGGCGTGGCAGTGCGACACTATCCTTTCATCGACTACAGGAAGGATTCCGAGGAGTTTGGCAGTACGATCACACTCAAGGACTCGCTGGACACCAGGCTGATCCTCGCTATATCCGACGCCCTTAACTTCACGTAATAATAACATTGTCTCGATGTCTAGAGTTGTACTCAGAGTCAAGACCTGTCACTGCAATGTGAGATGATGGCAGCTTGTTCTGAATCAAAATAAGGTCTTCAGGCTCTTGACATGTAATTTCATCTGAATTAGGATTTATGACACTAACGTGCGTGTGTATCATTCACATGAATCGTGTATCTAATAGGTATGCATGAAAGCGTAATAAATATCAAAGTAAGTGAGCTTACATGTAGAAGATCAGTCATTTAGCCATGCATTGGTAGAGTTGTACTTGGTTGGTTAGAAAAGAGGTTAGCTGGCCGTAAACAGAGTAGTGATTAATAGCCAGTCCTAAGAATGGATAAACGTAACAAGTGGTGTGCAACAGGGATCAGTTGTAGGACAAATTCTCTTTCCGATATACATTCGTGATACTGATCATGAGCTACATTGCAGAATATCGTAATTCACGGACAGTAATGAACTGAAAAATATATCTGCATCAGAAATTGAACGCTTCAGCTTCAAAGTGACGAAGACAAACTGAGAGTTAGAGTGGTTGATGGCAAATGAATTCTAATATCGATGAATGGAAAGTATTACATATCTTTTGTAAGAATGAGAAGGCAAGCTGTAGTATGAATCTGTGAAGCCAATTAAGTAATGCATAGAATCTGTAAAAAACGCCAAAAAATATTCTGGGATCCATAGATTGGATTTCGAATCTAAGTCTAGGGAAACCAGCAGTCTTAACAGTTCATTAGTGTGTCTTTAACTTAATAATTGTTTGCAGTTTTGGTCATCCTGCTAAGAAAAAAAAAGACAGAATAGAGAAAGTAGAGCGTCGAACTAACAAGATGATTCCCAGACTGACAAATATGAACGCCGACCAAACGACTTAAAAGAGAAGGTTTAGAGATGATCTATTACAGGTATTCAAAACTATGGCAAGCTTCAAAAATCGTTATCTCACAAGCTAGTTAGGTCTATGTTTGTTTGGTTTCACTCGTACTAACTCGTGGAGAAAGTTTTATTTCAAATAATACTAATTACTTTTCCTGTCAACGCATGGATTTACATATCAGTTACAGTAATCAAAAGAAATACCAAAAATATTTCGCCTCAAGTCCCCGACTGTCATTATCTGCTCCACCTTAGTTGCATGAAAGGCTTGCAGATTATTTTCTTTGAAGATTTGTATTTGTGTTTTTTCTCTTACCACAATTCCCCGTGAGTATCTGAGTTATTCCATGTTTACAAATAGTTTCAAAGGACCCAATGGTCTGTTGCCGTCCGAATTCCTTTGTATACAAAACAAATTTAAAAAAGATCTATTGATAACGTAATTGTGGTGATAATCGTGTTGATGCGATCCGCTGAACGCCTGGTTCTGCCATATATTTGAAGATGTTTCATAGACTGAAGAGTAATCGTTGAATAGACAGTGGACACATACTTCTCCAAGACGATTAGAATTATCACTTACAATACTTTTTCTTTTTCAGCATCACATGGATGGCCAGACATTTTTAAGATTTATATTTCAAATGCATTTCAGTAAATAATCAAGACATGTGTGATATCATCACGCATATCATCTGATCATAAGCAGAAGTCTTTCCCAAATTCACCAGTTTTGAGCTACGGGAGGACCCTGATGTCACGTGGGGGAAGGAAAAGGACGGCAAGTTCAACGGGATGGTAGGCAGACTCCAGCGAGAGGAGAAAGACTTCTCTACTTCGATGTCACCACAGCCCCATCGTCTGAAGGTCATAGATCACGTCATAGGTTATCCATCAGATCTCATGACCGTAATATCTCAAAAACCGACATTGCTCCCACAGCATCTTGCACTCATAAGACCATTTGCAGGTAAGTAGGGTTTTTTCTTTATATTTCTTTACATTTCAGAAAGAAAAATAAGAAAAAATGAAAAATATCTGAATTGGGTGGTAAAACATTGTAAACATTATACACATGACAGTGAGAATTTCTTCCTTGAAACAATAATGCATTGTAAGTGGTTGAAGTGCATTATATATATATATATATATATATATATATACATATATATATATATATATATATATATATATATATATATATATATATATATATATATATATATATATATATATATATATATATATATATATATATATATATATATATATATATATATATACATATATATATATATATATATATATATATATATATATATATATATATATATATATATATATATATATATATATATATATATATATATATATATATATATATATATATATATGTATATATATATATACTATCCCTGGGGATAGGGGATGAAGAATACTTCCCACGTATTCTCTGCGTGTCGTAGAAGGCGACTAAAAGGGGAGGGAGCAGGAGGCTGGAAATCCTCCCCTCACGTTTTTTTTTCTTTTTTTTTTTAATTTTCCAAAAGAAGGAACAGAGGGGGGCCAGGTGAGGATATTCCACAAAGGCCCAGTCCTCTGTTCTTAACGCTACCTCGCTAATGCGGGAAATGGCGGATAGTTTAAAAGAAAAAAAAAGATATATATATACATATATATATATATATATATATATATATATATATATATATATATATATATATATATATATATATATATATATATATATATATTTTTTTTTTCATACTATTCGCCATTTCCCACATTAGCAAGGTAGCGTTAAGAACAGAGGACTGAGCCTTTGAGGGAACATCCTCACTTGGCCCCCTCCTCTGTTCCTTCATTAGGAAAACTAAAAACGAGAGGGGAGGATTTCCAGCCCCCCGCTCCCTTCCCTTTTAGTCGCCTTCTACGACACGCAGGGAATACGTGGGAAGTATTCTTTCTCCTCTATATATATTTGTCCAAGACAATCACATGTTTACCAAATGGCGTCAGAGCAGAAGAGGGTGTTTTGAAATGGTTTGGTTACATGGAGAGAATGAGTGGGGAAAGATTGACCAAGAGGATATATGTGTCGGAGGTGGAGGGATCGAGGAGAAGTGGGAGACCATACTGGAGGTGGAAAGATGGAGTGAAAAAGATTTTGAGTGATCGGGGCCTGAACATGCAGGAGGGTGAAAGGCGTGCAAGGAATAGAGTGAATTGGATCGATGTGGTATACCGGGGTCGACGTGCTGTCAATGGATTGAATCAGGGCATGTGAAGCGTCTGGGGTAAACTATGGAAAGTTCTGTGGGGCCTGGATGTGGAAAGGGAGCTGTGGTTTCGGGAATTATTACATGACAGCCAGAGACTGAGTTTGAACGAATGGGGCCTTTGTTGTCTTTTCCTAGCTCTACCTCGCACACATGAGGGGGGAGGGGGATGTTATTCCATGTGTGGCGAGTTGGCTTTGAAGAATGTATGTGAGAAATACTTAGAAAAACAAATGGATTTGTATTTAGCATTTATGGATCTGGAGAAGGCATATGATAGAGTTGATAGAGATGCTTTGTGGAAGGTTTTAAGAATATATGGTGTGGGAGGAAAGTTGTTAGAAGCAGTGAAAAGTTTTTATCGAGGATGTAAGGCATGTGTACGTGTTGGAAGAGAAGAAAGTGATTGGTTCTCAGTGAATGTAGGTTTGCGGCTGGGGTATGTGATGTCTCCATGGTTGTTTAATTTGTTTATGGATGGGGTTGTTAGGGAGGTGAATGCAAGAGTTTTGGAAAGAGGGGCAAGTATGCAGTCTGTTCTGGATGAGAGAGCTTGCTAAGTGAGTCAGTTGTTGTTCGCTGATAATACAGCGCTGGTGGCTGATTCATGTAAGAAACTGCAGAAGCTGGTGACTGATTTTGGTAATTTGCCCGGGGAAAAACCACAGCCCCCTTTTCCCAAACACCCTAGGCCCCAAAAATTTTCCCCGGGTTTTCCCCCCCCCCCCCCCCCCCCCCGCTTCCCCCCCCCCCCCCCAACCCCCCCCCTGGGTTTCAATCCTTTGGACAGCGCTTTCGCCGGGTATCCACATGTTCCAATTTACTCTATTCCTTGCAACCCTTTTCACCCCCTTGCATTTTGGGCCCCCGATCACTAAAAATTTTTTTTTACTCCTTTTTCCCAAACCCCCTTTTTGGGTCCCCCACTTTCCTGTTCCCCCCACCTCGGGAAAATTTAAAACCCTCGGGGCTTCTTTCCCCATCATTCTCCCCATGAAACCCAAACCATTTCAAAACCCCCTCTTCTGCTCTCTCAACCACCACTTTTTTTTATTTCCCCCACTTTCTCTCTTACCCTTAATTACTTACTCGATCAAACCCCTCCCCACCACATATTGCCCCTTAAAATCTTTTTTCCAGCACATCCACCCTTTTGGGCCCCACAACTCTTTTCCTTTACCCACGCCTGGGCAAACTTAAAACTTTGGGCTGGAATTTTATTTATCCTTCAAATTTACCCACTTTTACTTTCCGGATAACGTTTCGACCTCCAAACATTTTTCAAGGTTCCCCAAAAAATTTTTCCCCCCCTCCCTCCCCCTATGTTTCACTTCCATTTCCCCGGGTTTCCTTTCCGCTGCCAGATCCACCCCCAGAAATCAAAAAACACTGTACTTTCTACCTTTTTCTCATTCAAATTACCCCCCAATTTGACTTGCCCTTTTAAAACCCTACTGAAACCAAAAAACCCTTTGCTTTATTCCCATTTATCTTAACTTTCTTTTTTCCCACACACTTTCCCAAAATCGGGTCCCCAGTTTTCTCAGTTTCTCACATGAATAGCCCCCGCGCGGGATTATCGGCGAACAACAACTGACTCCTTCCCAAGTTTCTCTCATCCACGACGGGACTGCTATTGTCCTTTTTTTTAAAAAACTTTTGGGAAATTTACCCCCTAACAACCCCATTCATTAAAAAAAAATTTAAAAAAACCATGGAGAATCCCCAAAACCCGGGCCCGAAAACCTAAAAATTCAATGAAAACCCCATCATTTTCCTCTTTTCCTACCGAAACCCCTGCCTTACATCTCGAAAAAAATTTTTTCACGCTTCTAAAAAAACTTGCCCCCCAAAACCATAAATTCAAAAACCCTTTCCCAAAAAGATCTCTGTCAACTCTATCATACCCCTTCTCCAGATCCTTAAATCTACATACAAATCCATTTTTTTTTTTAAAAGTTTTTCCCCTCAATACATTTTCAAAAAAAAACACCTGCCCAACATCCTCTCCCATTTCGGGAAAATCATACTTTTTTCCCCCCCAACCCCCCCTTGATGCTCTGTACACCCCTTTCCCCCTTTTTCAATAAATTTCCCTCCCATTTTGATTTACCGGGGAAAATAAACCCAAACTTTCCCTCTTTTAATTTTTGAGCATCATCTTACCCGTTTGCCTTTTTTAAATGGCACTAGGCAAGCATTCCCCCAAATTCCCCCGGGCCCCTCCCCATAAATTCATACTTTAAATTTTAGAAAACCCTTTTACCACCCATTTCAACAATACGGGTCCCCCAAATTTTTTAAAAAAATTCCATTTGCAATACCACCCAAAAACCTGCTGCTTTTCCCGACTTTCCCCTTCCGAAAAGCTTTTTTTTTATTCTTCTTTTTACCAAACTTTTTTCCCTAAACCCTCCACTTTTTTCACCACCTCGACCAAAACCCTAGTTGCCATCTATCATCAAAAAACTTTCAAAAAACCTTTAAAGTACTACCCATCCTTCCCCCATCACCATATTTGTTATTACCTCCCCATTAGCCCCCTTAAACTAAAATTCCCCTTTTGCTCCCTTGTTTTAAACGCCTTTTTTCCCTCCTTCCTAAAAATTTAATGATACTCTTTCGCCCCAACTCTCATTTGCCCTCTTTTTCACCTCTTGCACCTTTCTCTTGACCTCCTGCCTCATTCTTTTATACCTCTCCCACTCATTTGCATTTTTTCCCTGCAAAAATCGTTCAAATGCCTCTCTCTTCTCTTTCACTAATAATCTTACTTCTTCATCCACCACTCACTACCTTTCCTAATCAACCCATCTCCCACGCTTCTCATGCCACAAGCATCTTTTGCGCAAGCCATCACTGCTTCCCTAAATACATCCCATTCCTCCCCCACTCACCTTACCTCCTTCGTTCTCACACACACACACACACACACACACACACACATATATATATATATATATATATATATATATATATATATATATATATATATATATATATATATATATATATATATATATATATTTTTTTTTTTTTTTTTTTTGCTTTGTCGCTGTTTCCCGCGTTTGCGAGGTAGCGCAAGGAAACAGACGAAAGAAATGGCCCAACCCACCCCCATACACATGCCTTGATTCAATCCACTGACAGCACGTCAACCCCGGTATGGACCACATCGCTCCAATTCACTCTATTCTTTGCCCTCCTTTCACCCTCCTGCATGTTCAGGCCCCGATCACACAAAATCTTTTTCACTCCATCTTTCCACCTCCAATTTGGTCTCCCTCTTCTCCTTGTTCCCTCCACCTCACGCACATATATCCTCTTGGTCAATCTTTCCTCACTCATTCTCTCCATGTGCCCAAACCACTTCAAAACACCCTCTTCTGCTCTCTCAACCACGCTCTTTTTATTTCCACACATCTCTCTTACCCTTACGTTACTTACTCGATCAAACCACCTCACACCACACTTTGTCCTCAAACATCTCATTTCCAGCACATCCATCCTCCTGCGCACAACTCTATCCATAGTCCACGCCTCGCAACCATACAACATTGTTGAAACCACTATTCCTTCAAACATACCCATTTTTGCTTTCCGACATAATGTTCTCGACTTCCACACATTCTTCAAGGCTCCCAGAATTTTCGCCCCTCCCCCACCCTATGATCCACTTCCGCTTCCATGGTTCCATCCGCTGCCAGATCCACTCCCAGATATCTAAAACACTTCACTTCCTCCAGTCTTTCTCCATTCAAACTCACCTCCCAATTGAATTGACCCTCAACCTTACTGTACCTAATAACCTTGCTCTTATTCACATTTACTCTTAACTTTCTTCCTTCACACACTTTACCAAACTCAGTCACCAGCTTCTGCAGTTTCTCACATGAATCAGCCACCAGCGCTGTATCATCAGCGAACAACAACTGACTCACTTCCCAAGCTCTCTCATCCCCAACAGACTTCATACTTGCCCCTCTTTCCATATATATATATATGTGTGTGTGTGTGTGGGTGTGTGTGTGTGTGTATGTGTGTGGGTGTGTGTGTGGGTGTGTGTGTGTGTGTATATCTGTGTGTGTGTGTGTGTGTGTGTGTGTGTGTGTGTGTGTGTGTCTGTGTGTGAATAAGAGCAAGGTTATTAGGTACAGTAGGGTAGAGGGACAAGTCAACTGAGAGGTAATTTTGAACGGAGAAAAACTGGAGGAACTGAAGTGTTTTAGATATCTGGGAGTGGATTTGGCAGAGGATAGAACTATGTAAGTGGAAGTAAGTCACAGGCTGGTGGAGGGGGCGAAAGTTCTGGGAGCTTCGAAAAATGTGTAGAAGGCGAGAACATTATCTCCGAAAGCAGATTCAATGATATTTCTCCTGGTAATAGAGATTTGCATTACTCCAGTCAATACATTGATCATAGTTTTTAACTTGATTAAACAAGGCATTTCATTCTTGTCCCGTTATTATGCTATATTTATGTTGCTTAAGTCTAACAGAAAGATCCTTACCAGTCTGCCGAACATAAAACTTATCACAATTTCTACATGGCACTTTATAGATCCACCCAGGAGAATTTTCTGGTGAATTCCTGATCAAGATATTCGTTATAGTATTATTGTTGCTGAAGGCAACATTTACATTAAAGGATTTAAGCAACATGGGAAATAAAGGAGAAATATCATTGAAAGGGAGAACTAAAAGATTATTGATGTCAATGGGAGGTTTGGGTTCAATTCTATAAAATAATTTCTTTGCTAACTTATGAGATTTATCGATGAAAGACCTAGGGTATTTTGAATTAGATCCAATAGAACATATCTTCTCAAACTTATCATCAATAAACTCTGGACTGCAAATACGCAATGCCCTGAGGAATATAGATTGAAATGATAATAATCTAACTCTGTCATGTTGAGATGAGTAATAATGGATATATGAGCATACATTGGTAGGTTTTCTGTATATGCTAAGTTTAAACTTGTTTCCTTGCCTATGGACCATGCAATCTAAAAATGGTAACATACCATCATTTTCATTTTCTATAGTAAATTTGATGGAAGGTACTAAATTGTTAAGTAAGGGGACAAATATTTGAAAATATTTATTTGTTGACCAAACACAAAGAACTTCATCTACATATCTAAACCAAATTGCATTAGAAGGTAAGATATCCTTTAGTAATTTTGTTTCAAATCATTCCATATAAAGATTACTTAGCACAGCTGAAAGAGGGTTACCCATTGCCATACCAAATTTTTGAGCATAATAATCTCCATTGAATTGAAATACACAGACTTTTATGCACAATTTCATCAGTTCAATGAAAACAGACTTTGAAACAGGTAAATGAATATCCTCCAAGACATCAAATGAATATTCTAAAAGGTCATCAACTGGAACTTTTGTGAAAAGTGAGGAAACATCAAAACTAACTAGTTTGAAATCAAAATTAACGTTGATATTGTTAAGCTTGTTGGCCAAATTTACATTGTCATAATATTAGATTTTGATATCTTACCCAATAAAGGGCTTAATAAAGAAACTAACCATTTTGACAATTTATATGCGATATAGCCTTCTGAACTTACTATAGGTCTTGCTGGAAAATTTTGTTTATGTGTTTTGATAAGTCCATACATATATGGCAATGAAGGGGACAAACAAGACAAACTTTTGATAAGAGAAATGTTACCTTTCAACAACAACTTTAGTTCTTTATTGAAATGGGAATTAACTGCTTCTAGGGGATTCTTAATGAGTTTAGAATATGTTATGTCATCATTTAAAAGATCATTCATTCTAGAGAAATAGTTACTTTTGTCTAAAATCACAACAGTGTTAGCCTTATCCGCTTTATTAATATGTATATCATTGTCTTTTTCTAAGAGTTAATAGCTCTTATGAATCTTTTAGGGCAATTAGGTTCCACTGGTTTTGACAAACTGGCATACACTAAACCCTTACAAATATCAATTTCAACATTAGGTAAATCACTGTATTTCTCTAAATTGCAAAAAGACTTTGCGAAATCAACACAGCTGGCTTCCCTGTTACTTCTGTACGAACTGTCCTAGACTTTCTCCTTTCGTTACTGCTATTTCTAAATTGCATGGTCCATAGGCAAGGAAACAAGTTTAAGTTTAGCATATTCAGAAAACCTACCAATGTATGCTCATATATCATTATTACTCATCTCAACATGACAGGGTTGAATTATCATTTCAGTCTATGTTCCTTGGGGCATTACGTATTTGCGGTCCAGAGTTTATTGATGATGAGTTTGAGAAGATATATTCTATTGGATCTAAGTTAAAGTACCCTAGATCTTTCATTGATAAATCCCTTAAGATAGCAACGAAATTATTTTATAGAATTGAGCCCAAACCTCCCACTGACACCAAGAATCTTTTAGTTCTCCCTTTGAATAATAATTTCACTTTGCTTCCCATATTGTTTAAATCCTTTAATGTAAATGTTGCCTTCAGCAACAATAATACTATAAAGAATATCTTAATCCAGAATTCACAAGAAAATTCTCCTGGGTGCATCTATAAAGCACCATGTAGATATTGTGATAAATGTTATGTTGGACACACTGGTAAGGATCTTTATGTAAAACTTAAACAACATAAATGTAGTATAGAACGGGACAAGAATCAAATACCTTGTTTAATCACGTTAAAAAAATATGATCATTTCATTGACTGAAGTAATGCCATCTCAGTTATTAACTCTAACTCTATTACCACGAGAAATATTGAATCTTCTACTGTTAAAAACACAAAGAATTATGTTGCTTAAATCCTTTAATGTAAATGCTGCCTTCAGCAACAATAATACTATAATGAATATCTTAGACAGGAATTCAGCAGAAAATTCTCTTGGATGCATCTATAAAATGCCATGTGGAAATTGTGAAAATTGTGATAAATTTTATGTTGGGCACACTAGTAAGGATCTTTCTGTTAGACTAAAACAATATAAATATAATATAAGCAAGGGACGAGAATCAAAAGCCTTGTTTAATCACGTTAAAAAGTATGATCATTGTATTGACTGGAGTAATGCCATCTCAGTTATTAACTCTAACTCTATTACCACGAGAAATATCATTCAATCTTCTATTATTGAATACACATAGAATAATAATCTTAATATTAGTGATGGTCTATAGAAATTAGATAACTTTATTGTTGATAAAATTTGTAAAATGATCAGTTCATAAACGCTCCTTGTCTGTCTTGGATAATCGCATGTTTACCAAATGGCGTTCTAGCTTCGCCTCTTCGTTGTATATCAACTGACTGTTATATTTCTCTCTTATGTGTCCCCTGATGATGTGATTATTACAAAAAAGTGCGCTTGGGAACTTATCGCGTTTCATTTTTTCGGTGGACTCTTAGGAATATATATTTTTCTTTTTTTTTTTTTTCTTTGTCGCTGTCTCCCGCGTTTGGGAGGTAGCGCAAGGAAACAGACGAAAGAAATGGCCCAACCCACCCCCATACACACGTATATACATACACGTCCACACACGCAAATATACATACCTACACAGCTTTCCGTGGTTTACACCAGACGCTCCACATGCCCTGATTCAATCCACTGACAGCACGTCAACCCCGGTATACCACATCGATCCAATTCACTCTATTCCTTGCCCTCCTTTCACCCTCCTGCATGTTCAGGCCCCGATCACACAAAATCTTTTTCACTCCATCTTTCCACCTCCAATTTGGTCTCCCTCTTCTCCTCGTTCCCTCCACCTCCGACACATATATCCTCTTGGTCAATCTTTCCTCACTCATTCTCTCCATGTGCCCAAACCATTTCAAAACACCATCTTCTGCTCTCTCAACCACGCTATCTTTATTTCCACACATCTCTCTTACCCTTACGTTACTTACTCGATCAAACCACCTCACACCAAACATTGTCCTCAAACATCTCATTTCCAGCACATCCACCCTCCTGCGCACAACTCTATCCATAGCCCACGCCTCGCAACCATACAACATTGTTGGAACCACTATTCCTTCAAACATACCCATTTTTGCTTTGGGATTTAATGTTCTCGACTTCCACACATTCTTCAAAGCTCCCAGGATTTTCGCCCCCTCCCCCACCCTATGATTCACTTCCGCTTCCATGGTTCCATCCGCTGCCAAATCCACTCCCAGATATCTAAAACACTTTACTTCCTCCAGTTTTTCTCCATTCAAACTTACCTCCCAATTGACTTGACCCTCAACCCTACTGTACCTAATAACCTTGCTCTTATTCACATTTACTCTTAACTTTCTTCTTTCACACACTTTACCAAACTCAGTCACCAGCTTCTGGAGTTTCTCACATGAATCAGCCACCAGCGTTGTATCATCAGCGAACAACAACTGACTCACTTCCCAAGCTCTCTCATCCCCAACAGACTTCATACTTGCCCCTCTTTCCAAAACTCTTGCATTCACCTCCCTAACAACCCCATCCATAAACAAATTAAACAACCATGGAGACATCACACACCCCTGCCGCAAACCTACATTCACTGAGAACCAATCACTTTCCTCTCTTCTTACACGTACACATGCCTTACATCCTCGATAAAAACTTTTCACTGCTTCTAACAACTTGCCTCCCACACCATATATTCTTAATACCTTCCACAGAGCATCTCTATCAACTCTATCATATGCCCTCTCCAGATCCATAAATGCTACATACAAATCCATTTGCTTTTCTAAGTATTTCTCACATACATTCTTCAAAGCAAACACCTGATCCACACATCCTCTACCACTTCTGGAACCACACTGCTCTTCCCCAATATATATATATATATATATATATATATATATATATATATATATATATATATATATATATATATATATATATATATATATATATATATATATATATATATATATATATATATATATATATATATATATATATATATATATATATATATATATATATATATATATATATATATATATATATATATACATATAAATATATATGTATATATATAAAGAAAGATATACATAAGTATATATATGTAAGTAGGAGAGATGGCCAGAGAGCGTTATTGGATTACGTATTAATTGATAGGCGCACGGAAGAGAGACTTTTGGATGTTAATGTGCTGAGAGGTGAAACTGGAGGGATGTCTGATCACTATCTTGTGGAGGCGAAGGTGAAGATTTGTAGAGGTTTTCAGAAAAGAAGAGAGAATATTCGGGTTGAAGAGAGTGGTGAAAATAAGTGAGCTTGGGAAGGAGACTTGTGTGGGGAAGTGCCAGAAGGCCTGAGTACAGAATGGAAAAAGGTGAGAACAAAGGATGTAAGGGGAGTGGGGGAGGAATGGGATGTATTTAGGGAAGCAGTGACGGCTTGCGCATAACATGCTTGTGGCATGAGAAGGGTGGGAGGTGGGCTGATTAGAAAGGGTACTGAGTGGTGGGGTGAAGAAGTAAGATTATTTGTGAAAGAGAAAACAGACCCATTTGGACGATTTTTGCAGGGAAATAATGCAAATGAGTGGGAGATGTATAAAAGAAAGAGACAGGAGGTGAAGGGAAAGGTGCAAGAGGTGAAAAAAAGGCAAATGAGAGTTGGGGTGAGAGAGAATCATTAAATCTTAGGGAGAATAAAAAGATGTTTTGGAAGGAGGTAAATAAAGTGCGTAAGACAAGGTTACAAATGGGAAATTCAGCGAAGGAGGCTAATGGGGAGATGATAACAAGTAGTGGTGATGTAAGGAGATGGAGTTAGTATTTCGAGGGTTTGTTGAATGTGTTTGATGATAGAGTGGCAGATATAGGGTGTTTTGGTCGAGGTGGTGTACAAAGTGAGAGGGATAAGAAGAATGAATTGGTGAAAAGAGAAAAGGTAGTAAAATCTTTGCGGAAGATGACAGCCGGCAAGGCAGCGCGTTTGGATGCAGTGCAATTTATTAAAGAAGGGGGTGACTGTTTAGTTTATTGGTTGGTAAGGTTATTTCATGTATGTATGACTCATGGTGTGGTGCCTGAGGATTGGAGGAATGCTTGCATAGTGCCATTGTACAAAAGGAAAGAGGATAAAAGTGAGTGCTCTAAGTACATACGTATAACTTTGTTCAGTATTCCTGGTAAATTATATGGGAGGGTATTGATTGAGAGGGTGAAGACATGTACAGAGCATCAGATTGGGGAAGAGCAGTGTGGTTTCAGAAGTGATAGAGGAAATATGGATCAGGTTTTGCCTTGGAAGAATGTATGTGAGAAATACTTAGAAAAGCAAATGGATTTCTATGTAGCATTTATGGATCTGGATAGGGTTGTTAGGGAGGTGAATGAAAGAGTTTTGGAAAGAGGGGCAAGTATGCAGTCTGTTGTGAATGAGAGAGCTTGGGAAGTGAGTCAGTTGTTGTTCGCTGATGATACACCGCTGGTGGCTGATTCATGTGAGAAACTGTAGAAGCTGGTGACTGGGTTTGGTAAAGTGTGCGAAAGAAGAAAGTTAAGAGTAAATGTGAATAAGAGCAAGGTTATTAGGTACAGTAGGGTTGAGGGTCAAGTCAATTGGGAGGTAAGTTTGAATGGAGAAAAACTGGAGGAAGTAAAGTGTTTTATATAACTAGGAGTGGATCTGGCCGCAGATGGAACCATGGAAGCGGAAGTGAATCATAGGGTGGGGGAGGGGGCGAAAATCCTGGGAGCCTTGAAGAATGTGTGGAAGTCGAGAACATTAAATCTCAAAGCAAAAATGGCTATGTTTGAAGGAAAAGTGGTTCAAACAATATTATATGGTTGCGAGGCGTGGGCTATGGATAGAGTTGTGCGCAGAAGAGTGGATGTGCTGGAAATGCGATGTTTGAGGACAGTATGTGGTGTGAGGTGGTTTGATCGAGTAAGTAATGTAAGGGTAAGAAAGATGTGTGGAAATAAAAAGAGTGTGGTTGAGAGAGCAGAAGACGGTGTTTTGAAATGGTTTGCTCACATGGATAGAATGAGTGAGGAAAGATTGACCAAGAGGATATATGTGTCAGAGGTGGAGGGAACCAGGAGAAGTGGGAGACCACACTGGAGATGGGAAGATGGAGTGAAAAAGATTTTGAGTGATCGGGGCCTGAACGTGCAGAAGTGTGAAAGGCGTACAAGGAATAGAGTGAATTGGAACGATGTGGTATACCGGGGTTGACGTGCTGTCAGTGGATTGAACCAGGGCATGTGAAGCGTCTGGGGTAAACCATGGAAAGTTGTGTGGGGCCTGGATGTGGAAAGGGAGCTGTGGTTTCGGGCATTATTGCATGACAGCTAGAGACTGAGTGTGAACGAATGGGGCCTTTGTTGTCTTTTCCTAGCGCTACCTCGCACACAAGAGGGGGGAGGGTGATGGTATTCCATGTGTGGCGAGGTGGCGATGGGAATGAATAAAGGCAGACAGTGTGAATTGTGTGCAGGGGTATGTATGTGTCTGTGTGTGTATATATATGTGTACTTTGAGATATATAGGAATGTATATTTGCGTGTGTGGACGTGTATGTATATACATGTGTACTGAGGTGGGTTGGGCCATTTCTTTCGTCTGTTTCCTTGCGCTACCTCGCAAACACGGGAGACAGCGACAAAGCAAAATAAATAAATAAATAAATAAATAAATATATATATAAAAATATATATATATATATATATATATATATATATATATATATATATATATATATATGTTTTTTTTTCTTTTTTTTTATACTTTGTCGCTGTCTCCCGCGTTTGCGAGGTAGCGCAAGGAAACAGACGAAAGAAATGGCCCAACCTCCCCCCCCCATACATATGTATATACATACGTCCATACACGCAAATATACATACCTACACAGCTTTCCATGGTTTACCCCAGACGCTTCACATGCCTTGATTCAATCCACTGACAGCACGTCAACCCCTGTATACCACATAGCTCCAATTCACTCTATTCCTTGCCCTCCTTTCACCCTCCTGCATGTTCAGGCCCCGATCACACAAAATCTTTTTCACTCCATCTTTCCACCTCCAATTTGGTCTCCCTCTTCTCCTTGCTCCCTCCACCTCCGACACATATATCCTCTTGGTCAATCTTTCCTCACTCATCCTCTCCATGTGCCCAAACCACTTCAAAACAACCTCTTCTGCTCTCTCAACCACGCTCTTTTTATTTCCACACATCTCTCTTACCCTTACGTTACTCACTCGATCAAACCACCTCACACCACACATTGTCCTCAAACATCTCATTTCCAGCACATCCATCCTCCTGCGCACAACTCTATCCATAGCCCACGCCTCGCAACCATACAACATTGTTGGAACCACTATTCCTTCAAACATACCCATTTTTGCTTTCCGAGATAATGTTCTCGACTTCCACACATTCTTCAAGGCCCCCAGAATTTTCGCCCCCTCCCCCACCCTATGATCCACTTCCGCTTCCATGGTTCCATCCGCTGCCAGATCCACTCCCAGATATCTAAAACACTTCACTTCCTCCAGTTTTTCTCCATTCAAACTCACCTCCCAATTGACTTGACCCTCAACCCTACTGTACCTAATAACCTTGCTCTTATTCACATTTACTCTTAACTTTCTTCTTCCACACACTTTACCAAACTCAGTCACCAGCTTCTGCAGTTTCTCACATGAATCAGCCACCAGCGCTGTATCATCAGCGAACAACAACTGACTCACTTCCCAAGCTCTCTCATCCCCAACAGACTTCATACTTGCCCCTCTTTCCAAAACTCTTGCATTTACCTCCCTAACAACCCCATCCATAAACAAATTAAACAACCATGGAGACATCACACACCCCTGCCGCAAACCTACATTCACTGAGAACCAATCACTTTCCTCTCTTCCTACACGTACACATGCCTTACATCCTCGATAAAAACTTTTCACTGCTTCTAACAACTTTCCTCCCACACCATATATTCTTCATACCTTCCACAGAGCATCTCTATCAACTCTATCATATGCCTTCTCCAGATCCATAAATGCTACATACAAATCCATTTGCTTTTCTAAGTATTTCTCACATACATTCTTCAAAGCAAACACCTGATCCACATATCCTCTACCACTTCTGAAACCACACTGCTCTTCCCCAATCTGATGCTCTGTACATGCCTTCACCCTCTCAATCAATACCCTCCCATATAATTTACCAGGAATACTCAACAAACTTATACCTCTGTAATTTGAGCACTCACTCTTATCCCCTTTGCCTTTGTACAATGGCACTATGCACGCATTCCGCTAATCCTCAGGCACCTCACCATGAGTCATACATACATTAAATAACCTTACCAACCAGTCAACAATACAGTCACCCCCTTTTTTAATAAATTCCACTGCAATACCATCCAAACCTGCTG
Organism: Panulirus ornatus; assembly: GCF_036320965.1. NCBI lineage: Eukaryota > Metazoa > Arthropoda > Malacostraca > Decapoda > Palinuridae > Panulirus > Panulirus ornatus. The sequence continues at coordinate 46,648,694 of NC_092242.1, read as the reverse complement.
CCTTGCCGGCTTTCATCTTCCGCAAAGCTTTCACTACCTCTTCTCTGTTTACCAAATCATTTTTCCTAACATTCTCACTTTGCACACCACCTCGACCAAGACACCCTATATCTGCCACTCTATCATCAAACACATTCAACAAACCTTCAAAATACTCACTCCATGTCCTTCTCACATTTCAAGCTAGAAGTTTCAGTTTTCTAAATTGTTTCTTACATTTTTTCATATGTATATATATGTATGTGTGTGTGTGTGTGTGTATGTGCGTATGTATGTGTATGTGTGTGTATGTGCATATGTATATATATATATATGTATATTATCCCTGGGGATAGGGGTAAAAGAATACTTCCCACGTATTCCTCGCGTGTCGTAGAAAGCGACTAGAGGGGACGGGAGCGGGGGGCCAGAAATCCTCCCCTCCTTGTATTAACTTTCTAAAATGGGAAACAGAAGAAGGAGTCACGCGGGGAGTGCTCATCCTCCTCGAAGGCTCAGAGTGGGGTGCCTAAATGTGTGTGGATGTAACCAAGATGTGAAAAAAGGAGAGATAGGTAGTATGTTTGAGGAAAGGAACCTGGATGTTTTGGCTCTGAGTGAAACGAAGCTCAAGGGTAAAGGGGAAGAGTGGTTTGGGTATGTCTGGGGAGTAAAGTCAGGGATTAGTGAGAGGACAAGAGCAAGGGAAGGAGTAGCAATACTCCTGAAACAGGAGTTGTGGGAGTATGTGATAGAGTGTAAGAAAGTAAATTCTCGATTAATATGGGTAAAACTGAAAGTTGATGGAGAGAGGTGGGTGATTATTGGTGCATATGCACCTGGGCATGAGAAGAAAGATCAAGAGAGGCAAGTGTTTTGGGAGCAGCTGAATGAGTGTGTTAGTGGTTTTAATGCACGAGACCGGGTTATAGTGATGGGTGATTTGAATGCAAAGGTGAGGAATGTGGCAGTTGAGGGAATAATTGGTATACATGGGGTGTTCAGTGTTGTAAATGGAAATGGTGAAGAGTTTGTAGATTTATGTGCTGAAAAAGGACTGATGATTGGGAATACCTGGTTTAAAAAGCGAGATATACATAAGTATACTTATGTAAGTAGGAGAGATGGCCAGAGAGCGTTATTGGATTACGTGTTAATTGACAGGCGTGCGAAAGAGAGACTTTTGGATGTTAATGTGCTGAGAGGTGCAACTGGAGGGATGTCTGATCATTATCTTGTGGAGGCTAAGGTGAAGATTTGTATGGGTTTTCAGGAAAAAAGAGTGAATGTTGGGGTGAAGAGGGTGGTGAGAGTAAGTGAGCTTGGGAAGGAGACCTGTGTGAGGAAGTACCAGGAGAGACTGAGTACAGAACGGAAAAAGGTGAGAACAATGGAAGTAAGGGGAGTGGGGGATGAATGGGATGTATTTAGAGAATCAGTGATGGATTGCGCAAAAGATGCTTGTGGCATGAGAAGAGTGGGAGGTGGGTTGATTAGAAAGGGTAGTGAGTGGTGGGATGAAGAAGTAAGAGTATTAGTGAAAGAGAAGAGAGAGGCATTTGGACGATTTTTGCAGGGAAAAAATGCAATTGAGTGGGAGATGTATAAAAGAAAGAGACAGGAGGTCAAGAGAAAGGTGCAAGAGGTGAAAAAAAGGGCAAATGAGAGTTGGGGTGAGAGAGTATCATTAAATTTTAGGGAGAATAAAAAGATGTTCTGGAAGGAGGTAAATAAAGTGCGTAAGACAAGGGAGCAAATGGGAACTTCAGTGAAGGGCGCAAATGGAGAGGTGATAAAATATATATATATATATATATATATATATATATATATATATATATATATATATATATATATATATATATATATATATATATATATATATATATATATATATATATATATATATTGTTGACTGGTTGGTAAGGTTATTTAATGTATGTATGACTCATGGTGAGGTGCCTGAGGATTGGCGGAATGCGTGCATAGTGCCATTGTACAAAGGCAAAGGGGATAAGAGTGAGTGCTCAAATTACAGAGGTATAAGTTTGTTGAGTATTCCTGGTAAATTATATGGGAGGGTATTGATTGAGAGGGTGAAGGCATGTACAGAGCATCAGATTGGGGAAGAGCAGTGTGGTTTCAGAAGTGGTAGAGGATGTGTGGATCAGGTGTTTGCTTTGAAGAATGTATGTGAGAAATACTTAGAAAAGCAAATGGATTTGTATGTAGCATTAATGGATCTGGAGAAGGCATATGATAGAGTTGATAGAGATGCTCTGTGGAAGGTATTAAGAATATATGGTGTGGGAGGAAAGTTGTTAGAAGCAGTGAAAAGTTTTTATCGAGGATGTAAGGCATGTGTACGTGTAGGAAGAGAGGAAAGTGATTGGTTCTCAGTGAATGTAGGTTTGCGGCAGGGGTGTGTGATGTCTCCATGGTTGTTTAATTTGTTTATGGATGGGGTTGTTAGGGAGGTAAATGCAAGAGTTTTGAAAAGAGGGGCAAGTATGAAGTCTGTTGGGGATGAGAGAGCTTGGGAAGTGAGTCAGTTGTTGTTCGCTGATGATCCAGCGCTGGTGGCTGATTCATGTGAGAAACTGCAGAAGCTGGTGACTGAGTTTGGAAAAGTGTGTGGAAGAAGAAAGTTAAGAGTAAATGTGAATAAGAGCAAGGTTATTAGGTACAGTAGGGTTGAGGGTCAAGTCAATTGGGAGGTGAGTTTGAATGGAGAAAAACTGGAGGAAGTGAAGTGTTTTAGATATCTGGGAGTGGATCTGGCAGCGGATGGAACCATGGAAGCGGAAGTGGATCATAGGGTGGGGGAGGGGGCGAAAATCCTGGGGGCCTTGAAGAATGTGTGGAAGTCGAGAACATTATCTCGGAAAGCAAAAATGGGTATGTTTGAAGGAATAGTGGTTCCAACAATGTTGTATGGTTGCGAGGCGTGGACTATGGATAGAGTTGTGCGCAGGAGGATGGATGTGCTGGAAATGAGATGTTTGAGGACAATGTGTGGTGTGAGGTGGTTTGATCGAGTGAGTAACGTAAGGGTAAGAGAGATGTGTGGAAATAAAAAGAGCGTGGTTGAGAGAGCAGAAGAGGGTGTTTTGAAGTGGTTTGGGCACATGGAGAGGATGAGTGAGGAAAGATTGACCAAGAGGATATATGTGTCGGAGGTGGAGGGAACAAGGAGAAGAGGGAGACCAAATTGGAGGTGGAAAGATGGAGTGAAAAAGATTTTGTGTGATCGGGGCCTGAACATGCAGGAGGGTGAAAGGAGGGCAAGGAATAGAGTGAATTGGAGCGATGTGGTATACCGGGGTTGACGTGCTGTCAGTGGATTGAATCAAGGCATGTGAATATATATATATATATATATATATATATATATATATATATATATATATATATATATATATACATATATATATATATATATATATATATATATATATATATATATATATATATATATATATATATATATATATATATATATAAATATATATATATATATATATATATATATATATATATATATATATATATATATATATATATATATATATATATATATATATATATATATATATATATATATATATATATATATATATATATATATATATAAAAGAAAAAAAAAACGAGAGGGGATGATTTCCAGCCCCCCCGCTCCCTCCCCTTTTAGTCGCCTTCTACGACACGCAGGGAATACGTGGGAAGTATTCTTAATCCCCTATCCCCAGGGAGACAGCGACAAAGCAAAAAAAAAAAAAAAAAAAAAAAATATATATATATATATATATATGTATATATATATATATATATATATATATATATATATATATATATATATATATTTATATATATATATATATATATATATATATATATATATATATATATATATATATATATATATATATATATATATATATATATGTATATATATATATATATATATATTATATATATATATATATATATATATATATATATATATATATATATATATATATATATATATAACAATTGCATGTTTACAAAATGGCGTCCTACCCTCTTCTCTTCGATGAATATGAAATTGACTTATATTTCTCTCTTGTGTCTCCCCTGATGATGTGATTGGTACACGAAAGTGCACTTGGGGACTTATGGTGTTTCATTTTCCCCGTAGACTCATGGGAATATCTTGATCACGCGGAAAATTGTGATCGTTTCCAATATATATATCTATATATATATATATATATATATATATATATATATATATATATATATATATATATATATATATATATATATATATATATGTATATATATATATATATTTATATATATATATATATATATCTCATACATATTCGCCATTTCCCGTGTTAGAGAGGTAGCGCCAAGAATAGAGGACTGAGCCTTAGAGAGGATATCCTTACTTGTCTCCCTTCTCTGTTCAATCTCTTCGATAAAAAAATTTTGAAACACGATAAGTTCGGAAGCGCACACAAGAAAACACTTGTTTACGAAATGGCGTCCAAGCTACGTCTCTACGTTATATACCAATTGACTGTTATATTTCTTTCTTGTATCTCCCCTAATAATGTGATTATATACATATATACATATATATTTCTATGAGTCCACGGGGAAAATGAAACACGAAAAGTTCCCAAGTGCACTTTTGCGTAATAATCACATCATCAGGGGAGACACAAGAGGGAAATATAACAGTCACTTGATATACATCGAAGAGACGAAGCTAGGACGCCATTTGGTAAACATGTGATTGTCTAAAACATACAACGAGCGTTCATAAACTTATCATTCTACAAATCTTATCAACAATAAAGTTATCTAATTTGTATGGACCATCACCAATATTAAGATTATTATTCTTTGTGTATTTGATAATAGAAGATTCAATGATATTTCTCTTGGTGATAGAGTTAGGGTTATTAACTGAGATTGCGTTACTCTAGTCAATACAATGATCATAGTTTTTAATATGATTAAACAAGGCATTTGATTCTTCTCCCGTTCTTATACTATATTTATGTTGCTTAAGTCTGACAGAAAGGTCCTTATCAGTCTGACCAACATAAAATTTATCACAGTTTCCACAAGGCACTTCATAGATGCATCCAAGAGAATTTTCTGGTGAATTCCTGATTACGATATTCTTTATAGTATTATTGTTGCTAAAGACAACATTTACATTAAAGTGCATTGTGGAAACTGTGATAAATTTTATGTTGCGCAAAAGATGCTTGTGGCATGAGAAGCGTGGGAGGTGGGCAGATTAGAAAGGATAGTGAACGGTGGGATGAAGAAGTAAGATTATTAGTGAAAGAGAAGAGAGAGGCATTTGGACGATTTTTGCAGATAAATAATGCAAATGACTGGGAGATGTATAAGAGAAAGAGGCAGGAGATCAAGAGAAAGGCGCAAAAGGTGAAAAAGAGGGCAAATGTGAGTTGGGGTGAGAGAGTATCATTAAATTTTAGGGAGAATAAGAAGATGTTTTGGAAGGAGGTAAATAAAGTGCCCAAGACAAGGGAACAAATAGGAACATCAGTGAAGGGGGCTAATGGGGAGGTGATAACAAGTAGTGTTGATGTGACAAGCAGATGGAGTGAGTGTTTTGAAGGTTTGTTGAATGTGTTTGATGATAGATTGGCAGACATAGGGTGTTTTGGTCGAGGTGGTGTGCGAAGTCAGAGGGTTAAGGAGAATGATTTCGTAAACAGAGAAGAGGTATTAAGAGCTTAGCGGAAGATGAAAGCCGGCAAGGCAGCGATTTTCGATGGTATTGCAGTGGAATTTATTAAAAAAAAGTGAATGAGTGTATTGTTGACTGGTTGGTAAGGTTATTTGATGTATGGATGACTCATGGTGAGGTGCCTGAGGATTGGCGGAATGCGTGCATAGCGTCATTGTGTAAAGGCAAAGTGGATAAAAGTGAGTGCTCAAATTACAGAGGTATAAGTTTGTTGAGTATTCCTGGTAAATCATGTGGGAGGGTATTGATTGAGAGGGTGAAAGCACGTACAGAGCATCAGACTGGGGAATAGCAGTGTAGTTTCAGAAGTGGTAGAGGATGTGTGGATCAGGTGTTTACTTTGAAGAATGTATGTGAGAAATACTTAGAAAAGCGAATGGATTTGTATGTAGCTTTTATGGATCTGAAGAAGGCATATGATGGAGTTAATAGAGATGCTCTGTGGAAGGTATTAAGAATATATGGTGTGGAAGGCAAGTTGTTAGAAGCAGTGAAAGGTGTTTATCGAGGATGTAAGGCTTCTGTACGAGTAGGAAGAGAGGAAAGTGATTGGTTCTCATTGAATGCTGGTTTGCGGCAGGGGAGCATGATGTCTCCATGGTAGTTTAATTTGTTTATGGATGGGGTTGATAGGGAGGTGAATGGAAGAGTTTTGGAAAAGGGGCAAGTATGTTGTGGATGAGAGAGCTTGGGAAGTGAGTCAGTTGTTGTTCGCTGATGATATGGCGCTGGTGGTTGATTCGGATGAGAAACTGCAGAAGCTGGTGACTGAGCTTGGTGAAGTGTGTGACAGAAGAAAGCTGAGAGTAAATGTGAATAAGAGCAAGGTTATTAGGTACAGTAGGGTTGAGGGACAAGTCAATTGGGAGGTACGTTTGAATGAAGAAAAACTGGAGGAAGTGATGTGTTTTAGATATCTGGGAGTGGATTAGTTGCGGATGGAACCATGGAAACAGAAGTGGGGGAGGGAGCGAAAGTTTTGGGAGTTTTCAAAAATGTGTGGAAATCGCAAACTTTATCTTAGAAAGCAAAACTGGGTATGTTTGAAGGAATAGTGGTTCAAACAATGTTATATGGTTGTAAGGCGTGGGCTATAGATAGAGTTGTGCGGAGGAGGGTGGATGCGCTGGAAATGAGATGTTTGAGGACAATATGTGGTGTGAGGTGATTTGATCGAGTAAGTAATGAAAGGGTAAGAGAGAGGTATGGTAATAGAAAGAGTGTGGTTGAGAGAGCAGAAGAGGGTGTTTTGAAATGGTTTGGTCACATGGAAAGAATGTGTGAGGAAAGATTGACAAAGAGAATATATGTGTCAGAGGTGGAGGGAACGAGAAGTGGGAGACCAAATTGCAGGTGGAAAGATGTAGTGGAAAAGACTTTGAGGGATCGGGACCTGAACATGCAGGAGGGTGAAAGGCGTGCATGGTATAGAGTGAATTGGAACGATGTGTTATACCGGGTTCGACATGCTGTCATTGGATTGAATCAGGGCATGTGAAGCATCTGGGGTAATCCATGGAAATTTTTGTGGGGCCTGTATGTGGAAAGGGAGCTGTGGTTTCGGTGCATTATACATGACAGCACGAGACTGAGTGTAAACGAATGTTTCCTTTGTTGTTTTTTCCGAGCGCTACCTCGCGCACATGCGGGGGGAGGGGGTTGTCATTTGCATGTGTGACGGGGTGGCCACGGAAGTGAATAGGGGCAGACAGTATGAATTATATACATGTGTATATATGTATATGTCTGTGTGTATATATATATATGTATACGTTGAGATGTATAGGTATGTATATGTGCTGTGGTCATGTGTGTATATACATGTTTATGTGGGTGGGTTGGGCCATTCTTTCTTCTGTTCCCATGCGCTACTTCGCTAACGCGGGAGACAGCGACATAGTATGGTGAATACATATATACGTATATATATATATATATATATATATATATATATATATATATATATATATATATATATATATATATATATATATATATATATATATATATATATATATATATATATATAATTAGATTTTAGGGACAATAAAAAGATGTTCCAGAAGGAGTGCGTAAGACAAGAGAGAAAATGGGAACTTCACTGAAGGGAGCTAATGGGGAAGTGATAACAAGTAGTGGTGATGTGAGAAGATGGAGTGAGTATTTTGAAGGTTTGTTGAATCTGTTTGATGATAGAGTGGCAGATATAGGGTGTCTTGGTCGAGGTGGTGTGCAAAGTGAGAGGGTTAGGGAAAATGATTTGGTAAACAGAGAAGAGGTAGTAAAAGCTTTGCAGAAGATGAAAGCCGGCAAGGCAGTAGGTTTGGATGGTATTGCACTGGAATTTATTAAAAAAAGGAGGTGACTGTATTGTTGACTGGTTGGTAAGGTTATTTAATGTATGTATGATTCATGGTGAGGTGCCAGAGGATTGGCGGAATGCGTGCATAGTGCCATTGTATAAAGGCAAAGGGGATAAGAGTGAGTGCTCAAATTACAGAGGTATAAGTTTGTTGAGTATTCCTGGGAAATTATATGGGAGGGTATTGATTGAGAGGGTGAAGGCATGTACAGAGCATCAGACTGGGGAAGAGCAGTGTGGTTTCAGAAGTGGTAGAGGATGTGTGGATCAGGTGTTTGCTTTGAAGAATGTATGTGAGAAATACTTACAAAAGCATATGGATCTGTATGTAGCATTTATGGATCTGGAGAAGGCATATGATAGAGTTGATAGAGATGCTCTTTGGAAGGTACTAAGAATGTATGGTGTGGGAGGCAAGGTGTTAGAAGCAGTGAAAAGTTTTTATCGAGGATGTAAGGCATGTGTACGTGCAGGAAGAGAGGAAAGTGATTGGTTCTCAGTGAATGTAGGTTTGCGGCAGGGGTGTGTGATGTCTAAATGATTGTTTGATTTGTTTATGGATGGGGT
>NC_092242.1:46626173-46638673 GCF_036320965.1 Panulirus ornatus | reverse complement strand
ACAACTCTATCTATAGCCCATGCCTCGCAACCATATAGCATTGTTGGAACCACTATTCCTTCAAACATACACATTTCTGCTTTCCAAGATAACATTCTCGACTTCCACACATTCTTCAACGCTCTTAGAACTTACGCCCCGTCCCCCACCCTATGATTCACTCCTAGATACCTAAAACATTTCACTTCCTCCAGTTTTTCTCCATTCAAACTTATCTCCCAATTGACTTGTCCTTCAACCCTGCTGTACCTAATAACCTTGCTTTTATTCTCATTTACTCTCAGCTTTCTTCTTTCACACACTTTACCAAACTCAGTCGCCAGCTTCTGCAGTTTCTCTCAAGAATCAGCCACCAGCGCTATATCATCAGCGAACAACAACTGACTCACTTCCCAAGCTCTCTCACCCACAACAGACTGCATATTTGCCCCTCTTTCCAAAACTCTTGCATTCATTTCCCTAACAACCCCATCCATAAAGAAATTAAACAACCATGGAGACATCACCCACCCCTGCCGCAAACCAACATTCACTGAGAACCAATCACTTTCCTCTCTTCCTACACGTAAACACACCTTACATCCTCGATAAAAACTTTTCTTTGCTTCTAACAACTTGCCTCCCTTACCATATATTCTTAATACCTTCCACAAAGCATCTCTATATGCCTTCTCTAGATCCATAAATGCTACATACAAATCCATTTGCTTTTCTAAGTATTTCTCACATACAGTCTTCAAAGCAAACACCTGATCCACACATCCTCCATCACTTCTGAAAACCCAGTTTTTCCCCCAATCTGATGCTCTGTATATGCCTTCACCCTCTCAATCAATACCCTGCCATTTAATTTACCAGGAATACTCAACAAACTTATACCTCTGTAATTTGAGCACTCACTCTTATCCCCTTTGCCTTTGTACAACGGCACTATGCAAGCATTCCGCCAATCCTCACCATGAGTCATACATACATTAAATAATCTTACCAACCAGTCAACAATACAGTCACCCCCTTTTTTGATAAATTCCACTGCAGTACCATCCAAACCCGCTTCCTTGTCGGCTTTCATCTTCCGCAAAGCTTTTACTACTTCTTCTCTGTTTATCAAATTATTCTCCCTAACTCTCTCACTTTGCACACCACCTCGACCAAATCACCCTATATCTGCCACTCTATCATCAAACGTATTCAACAAACCTTCAAAATGCTCACTCCATTTCCTTCTCATATCACCACTACTTGTTATTCCCATTTGTTCCCTTGTCTTACGCACTTTATTTACGTTCTTCCAAAACATCTTTTTATTCTCCCTAAAATTTAATGATACTCTCTCACCCCAACTCTCATTTGTCCTCTCTTCCACCACATGCATCTTTCTCTTGACCTCCTACCTCTTTCGTTTATACATCTCCCACTCATTTGCATTATTTCCCTGCAAAAATCGTCCTCTCTTCTTTTTCACTAATAATGTTACTTCTTCATCCCACCACTCACCATCCTTCCTAATCTGCCCACCTCCCACGCTTCTTCTGCCACAAGCATCCCTTGCGCAAGCCATCACTGCTTCCCTAAATACATCCCATTCCTCCCCCACTCCCCTTACCTCCTTTGTTCTCACCTTTTTCCATTCTGTACTCAGTCTCTCCTGGTACTTCCTCACACAAGTCTCCTTCCTAAGCTCGCTTACTCTCACCACTCTCTTCACCCCAACATTCTCTCTTCTTTTCTGAGAACCTCTAGAAATCTTCACCTTCGCCTCTACAAGATAATGATCAGACATCCCTCCAGTTGCACCTCTCAGCACATTAACATCCAAAAGTCTCTCTTTCTCGCGTCTATCAATTCACACTTAATCCAATAACGCTCTCTGGCCATCTCTCCTACTTACATGCGTATACTTATGTACATCTCTCTTTTTAAACCATGTATTCCCAATCAGCAGTCGTTTTTCAGCACATAAATCTACAAGCTTTTCACCATTTCCATTTACAACACTGAACACTCCATGTACATCAATTATTACCTCAACTGCCACATTACTCACCTTTGCATTCAAATCACCCATCACTATAACCCGGTCTCGCGCATCAAAGCTTGTAACACACTCACTCAGCTGCTCCCAAAACACTTGCCTCTCATGATCTTTCTTCTCATGCCCAGGTGCATATGCACCAATAATCACCCATCTCTCTCCATGCAGTTTCAGTTTTACCCATATCAATCTAGACTTTACTTTCTTACACTCTATCACGTACTCCCACCACTCCTGTTTCAGGAGTACTGCTACTCCTTCCCTTGCTCTTATCCTCACACTAGCTCCTGACTCTACTTCCTTTACTTTCATAATATTCGCCATTTCCCGCATTAGCGAGGTAGCGTTAAGAACAGAGGACTGGGCCTTGGAGGGAATATCCTCACCTGGCCCCCTTCTCCGTTCCTTCTTTTGGAATATATATATATATATATATATATATATATATATATATATATATATATATATATATATATATATATATATATATATATATATATATATATATATACATATATATATATATATATATATATATATATATATATATATATATATATATATATATATATATATATATATATATATATATATATATTGATCGTGTAAGTAATGTAAGGGTAAGAGAGATGTGTGGAAATAAAAAGAGCGTGGTTGAGAGAGCAGAAGAGGGTGTTTTGAAATGGTTTGGGCACATGGAGAGAATGAGTGAGGAAAGAGTGACCAAGAGGATATATGTGTCGGAGGTGGAGGGAACAAGGAGAAGTGGGAGACCAAATTGGTGGTGGAAAGATGGAGGAAAAAAGATTTTGAGTGATCGAGGCCTGAACATGCAGGAGGGTGAAATACGTGCAAGGAATAAAGTGACTTGGATCGATGTGGTATACTGGGGTCGACGTGCTGTCAGTGGATTGAATCAGGGCATGTGAAGTGTCTGGGGTAAACCATGGAAAGTTGTGTGGGGCCTGGATGTGGAAAGGGAGATGTGGTTTCGGGCATTATTACATGACAGCTAGAGACTGAGTGTGAACGAATGAGGCCTTTGTTGTCTTTTCCTCGCGCTACCTCGCACACATGAGGGGGGGAGGGAGATGTTATTCCATGTGTGGCGAGGTGGCGATGAGAATAAATAAAGGCTGACAGTATGAATTATGTACATGTGTATATATGTATATGTCTGTGTGTGTATATATATATGTGTACATTGAGATGTATAGGTATGTATATTTGCGTGGGTGGATGTGTATGTATATACATGTGTATGGGGGTGGGTTGGGCCATTCTTTCGTCTGTTTCCTTGTGCTACCTCGCTAACGCGGGAGACAGCGACAAAGCAAAATATAATAATATATATATATATATATATATATATATATATATATATATATATATATATATATATATATATATGTCATCCCTGGGGATAGGGGATTAAGAATACTTCCCACGTATTCCCTGCATGTCGTAGAAGGCCACTAAAAGGGGAGGGAGCGGGGGGCTGGGAATCCTCCCCTCTCATTTTTTTTTTTTTTTTTTTTTTTTTAATTTTCCAAAAGAAGGAACAGAGGGGGCCAGGTGAGGATATTCCAAAAAAGGCCCAGTCCTCTGTTCTTAACGCTACCTCGCTAACGCGGGAAATGGCGAATAGTTTAAAAGAAAGAAAAAAAAAATATATGTATGTATATATTGCCTTATCCTTAAAGAATCCAGGCTTCTGGTTACTAACTAGCTCTGAAGATTGTCACGTGTATCTAATCATCCAGGATTAGTTGGCTGGGCTTTCACTGGCACATGCTCTTAATTGGTTGTTTACTATATTAATTAAATCCTTGGGAATATCCTAATCTACCGAGGTGAAATCGAAATGTTAAGATTAATAGCCTTGCCTGATTACTTGCTTTTAATAAATCAGTTATTCAATTAAGTCCCCGGGATTAAAATGTAAATGCTGCAGTGGACATTCCCCCATCTCTGATGACTAAATAAATGCTATCATCTGAAGCTCCAACACTCATCACCTTCTTTTTGTTACTGGCTAAGCTATTGATAAGATTTCATTTTCATAAGTTAAGTTATATATATATATATATATATATATATATATATATATATATATATATATATATATATATATATATATATATATATATATATATATATATATATATATATATATATATAAAGGGGAGGGAGCGGGTGGCTGGAAATCTTCCCCTCTCGTTTTTTTTTTAATTTTCCAAAAGAAGGAACAGATAAGGGGGCCAGGTGAGGATATTCCCTCAAAGGCCCAGTCCTCTGTTCCTAACGCTACCTTGCTAATGCAGGAAATGGCGAATAGTATGAAAGAAAGAAAAAAAAAAATATATATATATATATATATATATATATATATATATTATCCCTGGGGATAGGGGAGAAAGAATACTTCCCACGTATTCCCTGCGTGTCGTAGAAGGCGACTAAAAGGGGAGGGAGCGGGGGCTGGAAATCCTCCCCTCTCGTTTTTTTTTAATTTTCCAAAAGAAGCAACAGAGAACAAGGCCAGGTGAGGATATTCGCTCTGAGACCCAGTCCTCTGTTCTTAACGCTACCTTGCTAACGCGGGAAATGGCGAATAGTATGAAAGATATATATATATATATATATATATATATATATATATATATATATATATATATATATATATATATATATTTATCTATTCATTTATTTATCTATCTATTTTATCTATTATACTTTGTGTCTCCCTCGTTAGCGAGGTAGCGCAAGGAAGCAGACGAAAGTATGGCCCAAACTACCCACATACACATGTATATACATAAACGCCCACACACGCACATATACATACCTATAAATTTCAACGTATACATATATATACATACACAGACATATACATATATAAACACATTTACATATTCGTATATGCGAGGTAGCGCTAGGATAAGACAACGAAGGCCATATTCGTTCACACCCAGTCTCTAGCTGTCATGTGTACTGCACCGAAACCACAGCACTCTTTCCACATCCAACCCCACAAAACATTCAATGGTTTACCCCAGACGCTTCATATGCCCTGGTTCAATCCATTGACAGCACGTCGACCCCGCTATGCCACATTGTTCCAATTCATTCTATTCCCCTCACGCCTTTCGCTCTCCTGTATGTTCAGGCCTCCATCACTGAAAATCATTCTTACCCCATCCTTCCACCTCCAATTTGGTCTCTTACTTCTCGTTCCCCGCACCTCTGACACATATCCTTTTCGTAAATCTTTTCTCACTCATTCTCTCCATGTGACCAAATCATTTGAATTCACCCTGTTCTGCTCTCTCAACCACACTCTCTTTATTACCACACATCTCTCTTACCATTTCATTACTTACTTGATCAAACCACCTCACGCCACATATTGTCCTCATACATCTCATTTCCAACACATCCACCCTCCTCCGCAGAACCCTATCTATAGCCCATGCCTTACAACCATATAACAATGTAGGAACCACTATTCCTTCAAACATACCCAATTTTGCTCTCCGAGATGATGTTCTCGCCTTCCATACATTCTTCAACGCTCCCAGAACTTTCCTCCCTCCCCCACCCTGCGACTGACTTCCGCTTCCGTGGTCCCATCCGCTGCTAAGTTCACTCCCAGATATCTAAAACACTTCATTTCCTCCAGTTTTTCTCTATTCAAACTTACCTCTCAATTTATTTGTCCTTAACCCTACTGAACCTAATAACCTTGCTCTTATTCACATTCACTCTCAGCTTTCCTCTTTCACACACTTTACCAAACTCAGTCACCAACTTCTGCAGCTTCTCACCCGAATCAGCCGCCAGCGCTGTATCATCAGCGAACAACTGACTCACTTCCCAAACCCTCTCATAAACAACCCACTGCTTACTTGCCCCTCTCTCCAAAACTCTTTCATTCACCACCCTAACAACCCCATCCATAATCAAATTAAACAACCATGGAGACTTCATTCACCCCTGCCGCAAACCGTCATTAACTGGGAGCCAATCACTTTCCTCTCTTCCTACTCGTACACATGCCTTACATCCTCGATAAAAAAAATCTCACTGCTTCTAGCAACTTACATCCCACACCATATACTCTTAATACCTTCCATAGAGCATGTCTATTAACTCTCTCATATGCCTTCTCCAGATCCATAAATGCTACATACAAATCCATCTGTTTTTCTATTTTTCACATACCTTCTTTAAAGCAAACACTTGATCCACTCACTCTCTACTACAGGTCTTCCACAATCTTATGCTCTATACATGCCTTGACTCTCTCAATCAACACCCTACCATATAATTTCCCACGAATACTCAATAAACTTATACGTCTGTAATTTGAACACTAACCTTTATCGTCTTTGCCTTTGTACGATGGCAGTATGCATGCATTCCACTAATCCTCAGGCACTTCACCATGAACCATACATACAGTGAATATCCTTACCAACAAGTCAACAACACAGTGACCCCTCTTTATGATGAATTCCATAGCAATACCATCCTAACCCGCCGTCTTGCCGGCTTTCATCTTCCGCAAAGCTTTCACAACCTCTTCTCTGTTTACCAATTCATTCTCCTTGACCCTCCCACTTTGCACACCACCACGACCAAGACACCCTATATCTGCCAGTCTATCATCAAACACATTAAAAACAACCATCAAAATACTCACTCCACATCACCACTACTCGTTATTGCCTCCCCATTTGCCCCCTTCACCAATGTTCCCATTTGTTCTCTCGTCCTACGCACTTTATTTACCTCCTTCCAAAAGGTCTTTTTATTTTCCCTAAAAATTAATGATGCTTTTCTCACCCCAACTCTCATTTGCCCTCTTTTTGACCCTTGCCTCTTTTTTTTATTCATTTCCCACTCCTTTGCACTATTTCCCTGCAAAAATCATCCAAATACCTCTCTCTTCTCTTTCACTAAAAATCTTACTCCATCCCACCACTAATTACCCTTTCTCATGCCACAGACATCATCTGCACAAGCCATCACTGCTTCCCTAAATAACTTTCATTCCTCCCCCACTCCCCTTACGTCATTTGGTCTCACCTTTTGCCATTCTGCACTCAATCTCTCCTGACACTTCCTCACACAAGTTTCCTTTCCAAGCTCACTTACTCGCACCACTCTCTTCACCCTAACATTCTCTCTTCCTGTCAGTCCATGCGGAAAATGAAACACGATAAGTTCCCAAGCGCACTTTCGTGTAATAATCACATCATCAGGGGAGAAATAAGATAGAACTATAACAGTCAGTTGATATACAACGAAGAAACGTAGCTAGGACGCCATTTGTTAAACATATGATTGTCCAAGACAAACAACGAGTATATCATAAACTTATTGCATGGACAAGAAGGTGAATTGCTTACAAATTTCATCAAAAATAAAGTTATCCAATTTGTATAGACCTAAACTAACAGTCAGTTGATATACATCGAGGAGACGAAGCTAGGACGCCATTTGGTAAACATGTGATTGTCCAAAACATAAAACGAGCGTTCACAAACTTATCATTTTACAAATCTTATCAATAATAAAGTTATCTAATTTGTATAGACCATCACTAATATTAAGATTATAATTCTTTGTGTATTTAATAATAGAAGATTCCATCATATTTTTCTTGATAATAGAATTAGAGTTGACAATTGAGATGGCGTTACTCTAGTCAATACAATGATCATAGTTTTTAACATGATTAAACAAGGCATTTGATTCTTGTCCCGTTCTTATACTATATTTATGTTGCTTAAGTCTCACAGAAAGATCCTTACCAGTCTGACCAACATAAAATTTATCACATTTTCCACAAGGCACTTTATAGATGCAACCAAGAGAATTTTCTGGTGAATTCCTGATTAAGATATTCTTAATAGTATTATTGTTGCTAAATTAGTTAGATTATCATCATTTCAATCTATGTTCCTTAGGGCATTACGTATTTGCAGTCCAGAGTTTATTGATGATGAGTTTGAGAAGATATATTCCATTGGATCGAAGTTAAAGTACCCTAGATCTTTCATTGATAAATCCCTTAACTTAGCAAAGAATTCATTTTATAGAGTTGAGCCCAAACCTCCCATTGACACCAAGAATCTCTTAGTTCTCCCTTTTGATAATAATTTCACTTAGCTTCCTATGTTGCTTAAATCCTTTAATGTAAATGTTGCCTTTAGCTAGAAATCGTCCCCTATCGTGTTTTCTTTTTTGTAATTTTCCAAAAGAATCAACAGATAAGGGGGCTAGGTGAAGATATTCCTTCAAATGCCCAGTCCTCTGTTCTTCACGCTACCTCGCTAATGCGGGAAATGGCGAACATTTGGAAAAAAGAAAAAAGATATATATATATATATATATATATATATATATATATATATATATATATATATATATATATATATACATATATATATCCCTGGGGATAGGTATCCCTGGGGATAGGGGAGAAAGAATACTTCCCACGCATTCCTCACGTGTCGTAGAAGGCGACTAAAGGGGACGGGAGCGAGGGGCCAGAAACCCTCCCCTCCTTGTATTTTAACTTTTCTAAAAGGGGAACAGAAGAAGGAGTCACGCGAGGAGTGCTCATCCTCCTCGAAGGCTCAGATTAAGGTGTCTAAATGTGTGTGGATGTAACCAAGATGAGAAACAAGGAGAGATAAGTAGTATGTTTGAGGAAAGGAACCTGGATGTTTTGGCTCTGAGTGAAACGAAGCTCAAGGTTAAAGGGGAAGAGTGGTTTGGGAATGTCTTGGGAGTAAAGTCAGGGGTCAGTGAGTGGACAAGAGCAAGGGAAGGAGTAGCACTACTCCTGAATCAAGAGTTGTGGGAGTATGTGATAGAGTGTAAGAAAGTAAATTCTAGATTGATTTGGGTAAAACTGAAAGTTGATGGAGAGAGATGGGTGATTATTGGTGCATATGCACATGGGCATGAGAAGAAAGTTCATGAGAGGCAAGTGTTTTGGGAGCAGCTGAATGAGTGTGTTAGTGGTTTTGATGCACAAGACCGGGTTATAGTGATGGGTGATTTGAATGCAAAGGTGAGTAATGTGGCAGTTGAGGGAATAATTGGTATACATGGAGTGTTCAGTGTTGTAAATGGAAATGGTGAAGAGCTTGTAGATTTATGTGCTGAAAAAGGACTGGTGATTGGGAATACCTGGTTTAAAAAGCGAGATGATACAGCGCTGGTGGCTGATTCATATGAGAAACTGCAGAAGCTGGTGACTGAGTTTAGTAAAGTGTGTGAAAGAAGAAAGTTAAGAGTAAATGTGAATAAGAGCAAGGTTATTAGGTACAGTAGGGTTGGGGGTCAAGTCAATTGGGAGGTGAGTTTGAATGGAGAAAAACTGGAGGAAGTAAAGTGTTTTAGATATCTGGGAGTGGATCTGGCAGTGGATGGAACCATGGAAGCGGAAGTGGATCATAGGGTGGGGGAGGGGGCGAAAATACTGGGAGCCTTGAAGAATGTGTGGAAGTCGAGAACATTATCTCGGAAAGCAAAAATGGGTATGTTTGAAGGAATAGTGGTTCCAACAATGTTGTATGGTTGCGAGACGTGGGCTATGGATAGAGTTGTGCGCAGGAGGACGGATGTGCTGGAAATGAGATGTTTGAGGACAATGCGTGGTGTGAGGTGGTTTGATCGAGTAAGTAACGTAAGGGTAAGAGAGATGTGTGGAAATAAAAAGAGCGTGGTTGAGAGAGCAGACGAGGGTGTTTTGAAATGGTTTGGGCACATGGAGAGAATGAGTGAGGAAAGATTGACCAAGAGGATATATGTGTCGGAGGTGGAGGGAACGAGGAGAAGAGGGAGACCAAATTGGAGGTGGAAAGATGGAGTGAAAAAGATTTTGTGTGATCGGGGCCTGAACATGCAGGAGGGTGAAAGGAGGGCAAGGAATAGAGTGAATTGGAGCGATGTGGTATACCGGGTTGACGTGCTGTCTGTGGATTGAATCGGGGCATGTGAAGCGTCTGGGGTAAACCATGGAAAGCTGTGTAGGTATGTATATTTTACGTGTGTGGACGTATGTATATACATGTGTATGGGGGTGGATTGGGCCATTTCTTTCGTCTGTTTCCTTGCGCTACCTCGCAAACGCGGGAGACAGCGACAAAGCCAAAAAAAAAAAAAAAAATGCATAAGTATACGTATGTAAGTAGGAGAGATGGCCAGAGAGCGTTATTGGATTACGTGTTAATTGATAGACGCACGAAAGAGAGACTTTTGGATGTTAATGTGCTGAGAGGTGCAACTGGAGGGATGTCTGATCATTATCTTGTGGAGGCGAAGGTGAAGATTTGTGGGGGTTTTCAGAAAAGAAGAGAGAATGTTGGGGTGAAGAGAGTGGTGAGAGTAAGTGAGCTTGGGAAGGAGACTTGTGTGAGGAAGTACCAGGAGAGACTGAGTACAGAATGGAAAAAGGTGAGAACAAAGGAGGTAAGGGGAGTGGGGGAGGAATGGGATGTATTCAGGGAAGCAGTGATGGCTTGCGCAAAAGACGCTTGTGGCATGAGAAGCGTGGGAGGTGGGTTGATTAAAAAAGGTAGTGAGTGGTGGGATGAAGAGGTGAAATTATTAGTGAAAGAGAAGAGAGATGCATTTGGACGATTTTTGCAGGGAAAAAATGCAAATGAGTGGGAGAGGTATAAAAGAAAGAGGCAGGAGGTCAAGAGAAAGGTGCAAGAGGTGAAAAAGAGGGCAAATAAGAGTTGGGGTGAGAGAGTATCATTAAATTTCAGGGAGAATAAAAAGATGTTTTGGAAGGAGGTAAATAACGTGCGTAAGACAAGGGAGCAAATGGGAACTTCAGTGAAGGGGTCTAATGGGGAGGTGATAACAAGTAGTAGTGATGTGAGGAGATGGAGCGAGTATTTTGAAGGTTTGTTGAATGTGTTTGATGATAGAGTGGCAGATATAGGGTGTTTTGGTTGAGGTGGTGTGCAAAGTGAGAGGGGTAGGGAAAATGATTTGGTAAATAGAGAAGAGGTAGTAAAAGCTTTACGGAAGATGAAAGCCGGCAAGGCAGCAGGTTTGGATGGTATTGCAGTGGAATTTATTAAAAAAGTGGGTGAATGTATTGTTGACTGGTTGGTAAGGTTATTTAATGTTTGTATGATTCATGGTGAGGTGCCTGAGGAGTGGCGGAATGCGTGCATAGTGCCATTGTACAAAGGCAAAGGGGATAGGAGTGAGTGCTCAAATTATAGAGGTATAAGTTTGTTGAGCGTTCCTGGTGAATTATATGGGAGGGTGTTGATTGAGAGGGTGAAGGCATGTGCAGAGCATCAGATTGGGGAAGAGCAGTGTGGTTTCAGAAGTGGTAGAGGATGTGTGGATCAGGTGTTTCCTTTGAAGAATGTATGTGAGAAGTACTTAGAAAAACAAATGGATTTGTATGTGGCATTTGTGGATCTGGAGAAGGCATATGATAGAGTTGATAGAGATGCTCTGTGGAAGGTTTTAAGAATATATGGTGTGGGAGGCAAGTTGTTAGAAGCAGTGAAAAGTTTTTATCGAGGATGTAAGGCAGCTGTACGTATAGGAAGAGAGGAAAGTGATTGGTTCTCAGTGAATGTAGGTTTGCGGCAGGGGTGTGTGATGTCTCCATGGTTGTTTAATATGTTTATAGATGGGGTTGTTAGGGAGGTGGATGCAAGAGTTTTGGAAAGAGGGGCAAGTATGCAGTCTGTTGTGGATGAGAGAGCTAGGGAAGTGAATCAGTTGTTGTTCGCTGATGATACAGCGCTGGTGGCTGATTCATGTAAGAAACTGCAGAAGCTGGTGACTGAGTTTGGTAAAATGTGTGAAAGAAGAAAGTTAAGAGTAAATGTGAATAAGAGCAAGGTTATTAGGTACAGTAGGGTTGGGGGTCAAGTCAATTGGGAGGTAAGTTTCAATGGAGAAAAACTGGAGGAAGTAAAGTGTTTTAGATATCTGGGAGTGGATCTGGCAGCGGTTGGAGCCATGGAAGCGGAAGTGGATCATAGGGTGGGGGAGGGGGCGAAAATTCTTAGAGCCTTGAAGAATGTTTGGAAGTCGAGAACATTATCTCGGAAAGCAAAAATGGGTATGTTTGAGGGAATAGTGGTTCCAAGAATGTTGTATGGTTGCGAGGCGTGGGCTATGGATAGAGTTGTGCGCAGGAGGGAGGATGTGCTGGAGGTGAGATGTTTGAGGATAATATGTGGTGTGAGGTGGTTTGATCGAGTAAGTAATGTGAGGGTGAGAGAGATGTGTGGAAATAAAAAGAGTGTGGTTGGGAGAGCAGAGGAGGGTGTTTTGAAATGGTTTGGTCACATGGAGAGAATGAGTGAGGAAAGATTGACCAAGAGGATATATGTGTCAGAGGTGGAGGGAACGAGGAGAAGTGGGAGACCAAATTGGAGGTGGAAAGATGGAGTGAAAGAGATTT